>NC_142800.1:23646320-23748820 GCF_049724085.1 Artemia sp. Qi Xiang Cuo
ACACTACTGAAATATTCCAACTCTTGCATTTCGACGAAAGAAATTCAAAATGAACTTTGAAAAATCAAGAAAATGTAACTGTGACAAGGTAAACCACAACCAAACACTACTGAAATATTCCAACTCTTGCATTTCAATGAAAGAAATTCAAAATAAACTTTGAAAAATCAGGAAAATGTAGCTGTGACATGGTAAACCACAACCAAACACTAGTGAAATATTCCAACTCTTGCATTTCAATGAAAGAAATTCAAAATAAACTTTGAAAAATCAGGAAAATGTAACTGTGACATGGTAAACCACAACCAAACACTAGTGAAATATTCCAACACTTTCATTTCAAAGAAATAAATTCAAAATGAACTTTGAAAAATTAATGGAATGTAACTGTGACAAGTTAAACCGCAACCAAACACTACTGAAATATTCCAACTCTTGCATTTCAATGAAAGAAATTCAAATGAACTTTGAAAAATCAATGGACTGTAAATGTGACAAGGTCAAACCCGACCACACACTACTGAAATATTCCAACTCTTGCATTTCAATTAAAGAAATTCAAAATGAACTTTGAAAAATGAAGAAAATGTAACTGTGACAAGGTGAACCGCAACCAAACACTAGTGAAATATTACAACTCTTGCATTTCAACGAAATAAATTAAAATGAACTATGAAAAATAAAGGTAATGTAAATGTGACAATGTATACAACTACCAAACACTACTGAAATATTCCAACTCTTGAATTTCAAAGAAAGAAATTCAAAATGAACTTTGAAAAATCAAGTTAATGTAACTGTGACAAGGTAAACCGCAACCAAACACTACTGAAATATTCCAACTCTTGCATTTCAACGAAAGAAATTCAAAATGAACTATCAAAACTTAAGGGAATGTAACTGTGACAGGGTAAACTACAACATCACACTAGTGAAATATTCCAACTCTTGCATTTCAACGAAAGAAATTCAAAATGAACTTTGAAAAATTAAGGGACTGTAACTGTGACATGGTAAACTACAACATCACACTACTGAAATATTCCAACTCTTGCATTTCAACTAAAGAAATTCAAAATGAACTATGAAAAATCAAGAAAATGTAACTGTGACATGGTAAACCGCAACCAAACCCTACTGAAATATTCCAACTCTTGCATTTCAACGAAAGAAATTCAAAATGGACTATCAAAAATTAATGGAATGTAACTGTGACAGGGTAAACTACAACATCACACTAGTGAAATATTCCAACTCTTGCATTTCAACGAAAGAAATTCAAAATGAACTTTGAAAAATTAAGGGAATGTAACTGTGACATGGTAAGCTACAACATCACACTTCTTAAATATTCCAACTCTTGCATTTAAACGAATGAGATTCAAAACGAACTATGAAGAATCACTAAATTGTAACTGTGACAAGGTAAACCACAACCAAACACTACTTATATATTCCAACTCTTGATTTTCATTTAAAGAAATTATGAATGAGCTTTGAAAAAATCAGACCTTTGGAGGGGGGAGGGGCCGGGGGCAGGGGGTCGTTCTGTGTCTCAATGCACAAAAAAGTATAAAAAATGATGAGGGAATGGGGGGAGGGGGAGGGGAGGAGGAGGAGGAAGGAGGAGGTGGGAGGAGGAGGTAGAAGGAGGAGGAGGAGGAAGGAGGTGGGAGGAGGAGGAGGGAGGAGGAGGAGGGATGAGGAGGAGGAGGAGGAGGAGGAGGGGGCTCTTGCATTTCAACGAAAGAAATTCAAAATGGACTATCAAAAATTAAGGGAATGTAACTGTGACAGGGTAAACTACAACATCACACTAGTGAAATATTCCAACTCTTGCATTTCAACGAAAGAAATTCAAAATGAACTTTGAAAAATTAAGGGAATGTAACTGTGACATGGTAAACTACAACATCACACTACTGAAATATTCCAACTCTTGCATTTCAACGAAAGAAATTCAAAATGAACTTTGAAAAATCAAGAAAATGTAACTGTGACAAGGTAAACCACAACCAAACACTACTGAAATATTCCAACTCTTGCATTTCAATGAAAGAAATTCAAAATGAACTTTGAAAAAATCAGACCTTTGGAGGGGGAGGGGCCGGGGGCAGGGGGTCGTTCTGTGTCTCAATGCACAAAAAAGTATAAAAAATGATGAGGGAATGGGGGGGGGGAGGGGAGGAGGAGGAGGAAGGAGGAGGTGGGAGGAGGAGGGAGGAGGAGGAGGAGGAGGAGGAGGAAAGAGGTGGGAGGAGGAGAGAGGAGGAGGAGGAGGAGGAGGAGGGATGAGGAGGAGGAGGAGGAGGAGGAGGAGGTGGGAGGAGGAGGAGGGGGCCGGGGGAGGGCCTTTGGGGCACAGGGAGGGCCTTTGGGGCACAGGGAGGGCCTTTGGGTGTCTGGGTGACATTTGGGGACCGGTGGATGGCCTTTGGGACCCCGTTGGTCCTTTGGGAGCTCGATGGGCCTTTGGGGGGCCCGGGGATGGCCGTTGAGGGTCTGGGGTGGGCCTTTGGGGGTGCCGGTGGCCCTTTGGGAGCTTGGGGGACCTTTGAGTGTCCGGGGGGCAGTTGGGGGCCTGGGGGACATTTGGGGACCGGTGGAGGGCCTTTGGGAGCCCGGTGGACCTTTGAGGACCGGGGGCTTCCTTCGGGGTTGGGGTATGAGGATTGGAACCCTTTGGGGTTGGGTTAGAGGACCTCACAACACTGTTCAAATGAAACTTGTGTATTATAACGACCACAGAGTTTCACCATTAAATTCTCTTCTAAAATCTCTTCAAAAATATTCTTTTAAAATGTCTCTATCTGTTTCGCCGAAATAGTTCCATTACCTGTCTAAAACGGTTTCGCCCAAATAATCCCTAAACGCAAATTCAGCGTGTTCCTTTGTTATTGGCATCTCTGTGCTAACGCATTTCAAATTAATAGGAAACCTTCTCGCACGCTAAAACAATTCATCGCTAAGATGTTTCTTGCCTAATTGTTTCCATGGCCTTTGGTTATTAATATCCTTTGGAGTTCGACCAGTAGAACTGTTCCCGAGGCAAAGACATTAATGACCTGGATCTATTCCTGGAGAAATGTTTCTAGGCGAAAATTTTTAAAGTCTGACAGATGATGTCATTGATTGATTGATCTGTCAAGAAAGGGAAATTAATTTGTTGTTTCTAAGGGGAATTATTGATTCACGATAGGTGAATTGAGGTCGACAGCACAGGTGTTCTGACTCGTGACAGCACCTCGTGGTTTATGGCATGCACTTGTCCAAAAACAACAATAATAAATAAATCCCTCAGGCCTAAAGATTAAAGAAGCCTTAATGTTTCTTAATTCCCTCTTCGTGAATCAACAATTTCCCCGCCGATTATGTAAATCAATTTCTCAGGTTAAGCTAACCAAACAACAATGAAGCCATGTTTGTTTCTTAATTCCCCCATCGTGAATCAATAATTTCCACTAGCGATTATGTAAATCACAGATTAAAGAAGCCTTAATGTTTCTTAATTCTCCCCTTCGTGAATCAATAATTTCCCCTAGCGATTATGTAAATCAATTTCTCAGGTTAAGCTAACCAAACAACATTCTCCCTAGGGACTCTACGACCATATTGTTTCATAATTCCCCACGCTCGTGAATCAATAATTCCCCCATCGATTATGTAAATCACCCCTCATGTCATTCGCACGTGGCCAAACAACAACAGATCGATTGACCTTGACACACCCACATTAGACTCGATCGATAATCCTTGAATAAATTATGTCCCGTCAGCATTAAACTAAATTGTAGATGGCAGCAGGGTGTTCGTTCTGTAGTCAATAAGGCCCTTCTACTGCTGTCAGGCGGGATGGATATTTTTCAGTGCTCCAGTTGAATATCCAGGGTCTTTGTTCTTCAATTGACCATCTAAAACAGATTGTTTCTGATGGGCTACCTGACGTTGTTGGTTTATGCGAGACTTTTTTAGATTCTAAAAATGATATGCTTTTGGATCTGCAAGGTTATAAAATGGAACGACTGAATCGACAAAAGATGGCCAAGGGTGGTCTTGCTTTGTATATTTCTAATAATCTCCCATATTCTCTTAGAATGGATTTATCCAGAAACATCGAAGGTGTCTTTGAGTCACTTTTCGTAGATATTAAATATGGAGGTAAGGATTTAATTGTTGGTATTATTTATCGATCTCCTAGTTGCTCTATTCCACTGTTTCTAAACACCCTTAATGATCTACAGGATACCATCCTAAAACAGTCGAATGAATTAATTATTATGGGAGATTTTAATATAAACTTGATGGATATAAAGTCGTCTGTATCTTTGGATTTTCTGTCGTCCATGCTTGCCGCAGGTACTTTACCTTCTGTATGTATCCCATCTCGCATAACAGAGAGTACGTCATCTCTGATAGACAATATTTTCTGTACGGCTACCTTGATCCAAAATTGCGTTTTAGTGAGCGACATTTCCGATCATTTCCCTGTTTACTCTAGATACTGTTTTGATAAACTGACTATTGAGAGGACTTGTGAGTCTGATAAGAGGCCTTTTATGTTTGGTGAAGTGGAATTGATGCTTCTTAGGTCAAGATAGGCAGAAATTTCTTGGGGTGGTTTTGAGAGTGATTCTGATTTTTGTAATTTATTTGATACTTTTTATGAGTCTATTAAAGACGTTGTTCTTGATGTTTGCTCTGCTTCACCTTCTAATCGAAAGTCTAAGAATGCTTTTCCTCTAAATCCTTGGATGACCCCTGGTCTCCTTTAGAGTTGTAGGAGAAAAAATAATCTCTGGAGGGCCTTTAAGTCTGCTAGCCCTTCAATGAAAGCTATTTGCTTTCAACGATTTAAAATTTATAGGAATATTTTTAATTTTGTGTGTCGAAAGGCCAAGTCCCAGTATTATTTTAATTGTTTTTCAGATTGTGGTAAAGATATACGAAAAACTTGGCAGGATATAAATTCTGTGCTTAGGCCCTCTTTTCAGTCTTCATCAACCCCTTCTTTTTTGGATCTCGATGGCAAAATCATCGAAGGCGAACTGAATGTTCAAGATGCATTTACTTCATATTTTGCGAATATTGGTAAAAGGACCGCTTCGGCTGTTGATTCTTCTCCTTCAGGATCCAACTTCAGGTCTTATCTTGGGCCACCTTGTATGAAGTCAATGTTTTTGGAACCTGCGACGGAGAATGAAATAGCTAAAATTGTTATGGGATTGAAAAATTGTTCGTCGTCTGGCCCTGATAATATTCCTACTAAAGTAATTAAGTTCATACTTCCTTCCATTATTTATCCCTTAACAAAATTTATTAACCTCTCCTTTCAGCATGGTATTTTCCCGAGTAGACTCAAGCGTGCTCGAGTCATCATATTATATAATGGGGGACACGAAATGATACAGCCAACTATCGGCCAATTTCTTTGTTGTCTGTGTTTAGCAAAATATTTGAGAAGGAGAGGCTTTCTCGTCTTAATAATTTTCTTACTTCTAAAGATTTTTTTCACAATTTTCAATTTGGTTTTCGAGCACATCATTTGACTGAGCATGCTTGTGCAGTTTTACTGAATTATCTTCATTCTGCCATAGATTCCCATTTTATTCCTGCTGCTTTGTTTCTGGATGTTCGTAAAGCCTTTGATTCTTTAACCCACAGTGTTCCTCTATTTAAACTTTCTCATTTTGGCGTAAGAGGTAGTGCGTTTGATTGGTTCAAGTCTTTCTTGTCTGGTAGAATAAATTCTGTTGATCCACTTTTTCGCTCACCAGCAAGTGTTGACCAGGGGGTCCCTCAAGGGTCAGTTTTAGGGCTGGCACTGTTTTTAATTTATATAAATGACCTAATTTTTGCAGTTAGAAATAAAAATCCTCTTTATTGCTCTCGTCTATGTCATCCAACAGTCTCCCTTACCCATAACTATAGTTTGCATGCCTCGGATTCTCTTGTTACTTTTGCCGATGATACCACCCTTATTACTTCTGGGAGAACTGAGGACGAGGTTCGTACAAAGTTAGTGGACCTCTTTGAGAGAGTTTCAATTTGGTTTGATGCTAACTCTCTTGCCTTAAATGTTTCTAAAACTAGTTTTTTAGTTTTTTCTCGTATATCCCAGGCTTGTCCTTAATTATCTGAAATTCATATATCCAAAGGCTTTATTAGTAGACCAAAGGATGGCCATGTCCGTTTCCTAGGTATCCTCCTAGATGAAAATTTATCTTTTAAACACCATATTGATTTGATTAAAATGAAGGTATGCAGAAACATCGGTATTCTAAGAAAACTAAAACATATCTTTCCAGGACCAATTCTAAGAATCATATTTCATAGCCTAATTCATTCCTATGTTTCCTATTGTTCAGTCATATGGATGTCTACCTTCCCTTCTTTTCTCAAACCGCTTTCGAATACTTATGATAAAGCTATAAATCTTATCCAGAATGTAAACCGTTCGGCAACTAAACCATTACTTGATATTAAAAAACTTCATATTCTTTCCTGTGCGTCTTTCGCTTTTCTTCAGCTCCATGGTGATATTCCTAGGTCCCTTAGATTTACGTCTTCTTTTGTATCTGATCGGTCAAATTATCAACTCCGTAGTTCTCTAAATATCCAAATTCCCCATACACCAACAATAAGATCCGATTTTAATCCTCTTGTTGGGTGTCATTTGACATGGAACACCCTTCCCGATTCGGTTCGAGAATGCCACTCGTTTGGCACCTTCAAAAGACTAGTAAAAAAATATTTGTTTTCATGTGATTAATTTTCTTTACTTTTGCCTGCTGCCAATAGTTTTTTTTTCATTTGTTTGTTTTTTTTTATTTTTTTTTTTTTATATATAGATGTTGCGATTCACTGTGGTTTGATGAATCTTATTTAGTCAACTCTCTTTTTTTTTTTATATATGTTGTGATTAAATGTATTTTTATAAAGCTTATTTAGTGAAATATCTTTTTTTTTTTTTTTTTTTTTTTTTTTTTTTTTTTTTTTTTTTTATTAAGAAAATGCTTTACATGTTAAAAGTTAAAATGCTTATGTTTAAATATTAATTTTATGTTTATATTGTTTAAATCCTAAGCGTTTAAATGTTTAATGTTTATTTGATCTTTTCATAATCCCCCTCCTACAGGCCATGGAGCCTTTGTGGGGATTTGTAGATTGTTATGTAATTATTTTACTGGTATATGGAAAATAAATCTATCTATCTATCTATCTATCTATCTATCTAATTAACGCAAACTTCCGTTAATTAAGTTGATTACACTACTTTAGACTCTATTAGGGGGCCCCCCCTCACCCCCCTCTGGGTCCGCCACTGCACAGCAGTAGTATTAGTATTCAACTTAATACAATTAGCCATTGCTATGACATTCTCGATATGTATTTTTGATAACCTGTATATTCATATACTTCTTGAAATTTTAGCCTTAGAAGTAGTTGGAGTAGAAGTAATAGTTGAAGAATAGCATTAGTAGTAGTAGAACTAGGAAATGCAGCAGCAGTAGTAAGATTAGTAGCACTGCGCACATACTGCCTTTTCGTCAATTGATCTTCCACTTTAAGCATTCTCTAAGAGTTCCAACTTCATACACAAATCAATTCTTCAGATAGTCTATTTTTAAAATCTAGATGCACATAGTTTCTTCTGTTAATTTGAATTTGCCATTAATTTTCTCTCAAATTTTACCTTCATAGACTACGCTTTTGACCCACTTTTGACGCCCTTTTCACCTTAATTAATTAAAAAAAGCTTTCTGAAAAATAAGTTTTTAAAAAAAAAAAGTAAAGGCCATTTTAAAATTAGGATCAGCAGATACAAATACCTGTTAAATTTCAAACTCAAAACGACCAGAAATTACTATTAAAAAATAAATGAAACCCAAAACGAATAGATATTAAATAAACAATCATAGCAAAAAATCATACAAGAAGTAATAATATAAATGAGTAAATAAATCTTAAAGCGAGTAATGCTTCAATTGAATATGCAAATCAAGCTTCAAACGAATAAAGTATTTTGCTCTTGAAGTTTAAATAAAACTCAAGACAAACAGAAATTAAATAAAGAATCAATGCAAACAAACATACAATAGATGCTAATGTAAATGAACCAAAAATTTTTCAAATCGAGTGAAACTTAAATTGAATATGCAAATCAAGCTTGAAACGAATAAAAATCACTACAAACAAGAGGTTGGGTATTGCTTCCTTCTCTCACTGTAAAAGTCTAAAACCTTCTGCGTCATGGCGCTTTACTGAAAACAAATTATATTACAAATATTTTCTTTTGTGTTTAATATTGAAAATAAACATTAAAATTGCAGTAAAATTTTGAACTGATGAGCTTTCAGCAATTAATATCATTATACATCAAATATTCAGTTTAATTTATTAGTTATTTTTAAAATTGTTCAAGACCCCTAAAATTATCCCCTTCCTTAACTGTAAAAACCAAAAGCCTACTGCGTAATTAGTGCTTAACTGAAAAAGGATTATATTCCAAATATTTCTTTTTCCAGTTGTTACAGCATTGAAAATGAAAATAAAATAACAGTGAAATAAAATCTCGAACTGATGGATTTTTAAATAAATAACATCATTATATATCAAATATTCAATTTGATTTTGTTTATACTTTCCAAGACTCTTCAAGACACATATAGTTTTCAGTAAAACGCCATGACGCAGTAGGTTTTAGACTTTTTCAGTGAGAGAAGGAGGCGATACCCAAACAAACGTTTGCAGTGATTTTTGTTCGTTTCAAGCTTGATTTGCATATCAATTTAAGTTTCACTCGTTTTAAGATTTATTTATTCATTTACATTAGTATTCATTGTATGTTTGTTTGCATTGATTGTTTATTTAATTTCTGTTTGTTTTGAGTTTCATTTATACTTCAATAGCAAAATATTTTTTTCGTTTTGAGCTTGATTTGGATATTTACATTAAGCATTGCTTGCTTCAATATCTATTGATTCATTTACATTATAACATGATGTGTGTTTTTTTGTTATGATTGTTTATTTAATTTCTGTTCGTTTTGGTTTTCATTTATTCTTTAATAGCAGTTTCTGGTCGTTTTTAGTTTGAATTTAAACAGGTATTTGTATCTGCTAATCTTAAGTTTAAAATAGCCTTTACCTTTCTTTGAAAAACTTCTTTTTTGGAAAGTTATTTTTCTTATTAATTTTTTTTCGTTTTTGATTGCAAAAATTTTCAAGTTTTTCGAAATGCATTATTTAAAAATCAAGCTTTTTTCAAATTCAAGTGTTCATCAATCAAGTACCAAAGTAACAATGTCAAAGTGTAAAAATGGGTTTGTGTCCACCTCGGAGTTTTTATTAGCTGACGTTTGAACTATTTTTAACAAAATGGCTATCTCAAATTCCTATTGGATGGGTTAGGAAAAAAAAGGCGTTGGAAGGCGTATTGCCCTTAAATTTCTTTTAAGGGCGTATTACCCTTAAAAATCCTCTCTGAAATTCATATGAGCTTCCCTTACATAAGAACCATATATGCCACCAGGAAACAACTTGCAGCGCCTGTCTCCAGGCCCTGGGGGTTTTGTCGACACTTGAGTTTTGTTATCTTACCTTTGAACTATTTTTAACAAAATAGCTATCCTATGCATTTGGGGGAAAAGAGGCACGGGGGGGGGGGAGTTACCCTCTGATCTTTTTTGAATCTTGAAAACTAAACCAGAACTTTCAATTTCCACTCAAATGAATCCTCTCTAAAGTTTATACAAGCATCCCTTCTATAACAGCTATATGTGCCTGCCAGGCATAACCTACAACGCCCTGAAGGATTGTGTCGACACCGAAGTTTTCGTTATATGATCTTTGAACTATTTTGAAAAAAAAGCTCTCTAAAAGTTCTTATCGGATGGGCTAGAGGAAAATAGGGCGTGATGGGGAGGGGCTAGTTGCCTATAATCTCTTTTGACTCTTAAAAAGTGAACTAGAACTTTCAATTTCCAATCAAATGAGCCCTTTCCAAAGTTTATACGAGCATACCTTCCATAAGAACCATATATGTCCCTAGAGCATTACTTACAACGCCGGTTCCTGGGGGGTTACGTCGACAAAGGAGTTTTTCTTATCTGGCCTTTGAACTATTTTGAATGAAATGGCTATCTCAAAATATTCATCGGATGGGTTTGGAGAAAACAGGGTGTGTGTGTCGGTGGGGGGGGAGGGGCTAGTTGCCCCTGAATATCTTTTGAATCTTAAAAAGTGAACTAGAACTTTCATTTCCCTATCAAATGAGCTCTCTCTGAAGTTTGTACGAGCAACCCTTTCATAAGCACCACATACACCCCCAGGACAACAGTTGCAAATCCTATTCCCCGGGCCCGGGGGGTTGTATCGACACCGGATTTTTTGTTATCTAATTTTTGAACAGTTTTTAAAAATTGGCTATCTCAAAATTTGTAGCTGATGCGTTCGGGGAAAAATTGGTTTGGAGGGGGGGGGGGCTAGTTGCCCTTCAATCTCTTGACTCTTAAAAAGTGAACTAGAACTTTCAATTTCAAATCAAATGAGCCCTCTATGAAGTTTATACGAGAAACTCTTTCATAAGAACCATACAAGATCTCAGGGCATAACTGAGAACGCCTTCCCCCGGGACTTGGGGGGTTGTATTGACACTGGAGTTTTTCTTATCTGACCTTTGAACTATTTTTAACAAAATGTCTATCTCAAAATTTTCATCAGGTGGGTTTGGAAAAAAAGGCGTCGGGGGGGGGGGGCTAGTATACCTCATATCTCTTTTGACCCTTAAAAAGTGAACTCGAACTTTCATTTTCAATCAAATGAGCCCTCTCTGAAGTTTATACGAGCATCCCTTTTATAAAAACAATATATGCCCCAGGGCATAACTTAAAACGCCTTCAACCGGGCCCTGGGGGGTTGTATCGACACCTGAGTTTTCTTATCTGACTTTTGAGCAATTTTTAACAAAATGGCTATCTCAAAATTTTTATCGGAAGCATTTGGGGGAAAAGGAGCGTGGGTGGGGGGGGGACTAGCTGCCCTTCAATCTCTTTTGACTCTCAAAAACTGAACTAAAACTTTTTATTTACAATCAAATTAGACCTCTCTGAAGTTTTTACGAGTATCTCTTCCCTAAGAACCCTATATTCCCCAGGGTTTAACTTACAACGCCTGGATTCGGGCCCTGGGGGGCTGAGTCGACCCTGGAGTTTTCGTCATATGGTCTTTGAAGTATCTTTAACAAAAAGGCTATCTCAAAGCTCTTAAAGGATGGGTTTGAGGTAAAAAGCGCTGGGCGGGGGGGGGGCGAGGTGCCCTCCGATCTCTTTTGACTCTTAAAAAGTGAACTAGAACTTTCAATTTCTAATCAAATGATCCCTATTTGAAGCTTACACAAGCATCCCTTCCCTAAGAACCATTTATGCTCCCATGGGCATAACTTGCAACGCGTGCACCCGGGCCCTGGGGGGTTGTGTCGACACTGGACTTTTTTTATATGATCTTAGCACCATCTTTAACAAAATGACTATCTCAAAATTTTTATCTGATATATTTGGGGAAAAAGGGCGGGGGACTAATTACCCATCGATATGTTTTGACTCTTAAAAAGTGAACTAGTACTTTCAATTTACAATAAAATGAGCCCTCTCTGAAGTTTATAAGAGCATTCCTTCCATAAGAACAATATATGCCCCCATGGCATAACTTACAACGCCTGCCCCGGGCCCTTGGGGGTTTTGTCTACACTGGAGTTTTCGCTATGTGATCATTGAACCATTTTTAACAAAATGGCTATCTCAAAATATTTATCGGATGCATTTGGGAAAAAAGGGCGTGGGGGAGGGGGCTGATTCCCCTCCTATATCTTTTGACTCTTAAAAAGTGAAATAGAACTTTCAATTTTCAATCAAATGAGCACTCTCTGAATCTTATGCAAGCATTCGTTCATAAGAACCATATTTGCACCCAGGGCATAACTTACAACGCCTGCCCCCGGGTCCTGGGAGGTTTTATCGACACCTGAGTTTTGGTTATCTGACTTTTCAACAATTTGTAACAAAATGGCTAACTCTAAATTTTTATTGGATGCATTTGGGGAAAAGGGGGCGTGGGGTGGGGGAGGGGGAAGGCTAGTTGCCCTCCAATCTTTTTGAATCTCAAAAACTGAACTAGAACTTTCAATTTACAATTAAATGAGCCCTCTCTGAAGTTTTTACGAGCATCCCTTCTATAAGAACCATATTTTGCCCCAGGGCATAATTTACAACTCCTGCCCTCGGACCCTGGGGGGGCTATGTCGACCCTGGATTTTTCATTGTATAGTCTTTGAACTATTTTTACAAAAATGGCTATCTCAAAGTTCTTATCAGATGGGTTTGAGGGAAAAAGAGCGTGGAGGGAGGAGGGAGGCTAGGTGCCCTCCAATCACTTTTGACTCTTTAAAATTGAACTAGAACTTTCAATTTCCAATCAAATGAACACTCTTTGAAGTTTATACAAGCATCCCTTCCATAAGAACCACATATGTCCCCAGGTCATAACTTACAACGCCTGCCCTAGGGCCCTGGGGGGCTGTGTCGACACCAGATTTTTTTTATATGATCTTTGAACTATTTTTTCAATAAAAGGCTATATAAAAATTTATAGAATAGATTTGGGAAAATTGGGCGTGGGGGGGGGCTGACTACCCTCCAATATCTTTTGACTCTTAAAAAGTGAACTGAAACTTTCAATTTCCAATCAAATGAACCTACTCGGAAGTTTATGCGAGCATTCCTTTCATAAGCATCATATATGTCCCCAGGGCATAACTTACAACGCCTGCCCCCGGGGCCTTGGGGTTTTGTTGACACCGGACTTTTTGCAATGTGATCATTGAACTATTTTTAACAAAATGGTTTTCTCAAAACTTTTTCGGATACACATGGGGAAAAAGTTATGGGGGGCTGGTTACCCTCCAATCACTTTTGACTCTTAAAAGGGCATTAGAACTTTGAATTTCCAATAAAATGAGACCTCTTTGAATTTTACACGAGCATGCCGTCCATAAGAACCATATATGCCCCCAGGGCATAACTTACAACGCCTGCCCCAGGGCCCTGAGAGGCTTTGTCGACACCTGAGTTTTGTTATCTGACTTTTGAACAATTTTTAACAAAATGGCTATCTTAAAATTTTTATCGGATCCATTTGGGGAAAAAGGGGCTTGTGGGAGGGGACTAGTTGTCCACCAATCTCTTTCGACTCTCAAAAACTGAACTAAAACTTTCAATTTACAATCAAATGAGCTCTCTCTGAAGTTTTTACGAGCATCCCTTCCATAAGAACCCTATAGGCTATTGCCCCAGGGCATAACTTACAACTCCTGCCCTCGGACCCTGGGGGGGGGGGGCTGAGTAGACCTCAGCGTTTTCGTTTTATGGTTTTGAACTATTTATAAAAATGGCTATCTCAAATTTCTTGTCAGATAGGTTTGACGAGAAAAGATCGTAGAAGGGGGGGGGGGGGCTAGGTGCCCTCCGATCACTTTTGACTCTTAAAAAGTGAACTAGAAATTTCAGTTTCCGATAGAATGAGCACTCTCTGAAGTTTGTACGAGTATTCCTTTCATAAGAACCATATATGCCCCCAGGGCATAACTTACAACGTCTGCCCAGGGCAATTGGAGGTTGTGTTAACACCGAAAATTTTTTATATGTGATGATTGAACTATACTTAACAAAATGGCTATCTCAAAATTATTATCGGATGCATTTGGGAAAAAAGGCGTGGGGGAGCTAGTTGCCCTCCGATCACTTTTGAATCTCAAAAAGGGCACTAGAACTTTCAATTTCAAATCCAATGAGCCCTCTTTGAAGTTTCTACCAGCTTGCCTTCTATAAGAACCATATATGCCCCCAGGACATAACTTTTAAAGCCTGCCCCGGGCCCTGGGAAGTTGCGTCGACACCTGAGTTTTGTTATCTGATTTTTGAAAATTTTTTAACAAAATGGCTATCTCAAAATTTGATTGGATGCATTTGGGGAAAAAGGGGCTTGTGAAGGTGGGGGGGATAGTTCCCCTACAATCTCTTTTGACTTTCACAAACTAAACTAGAATTTACTATTTACAATCAAATGAGCTCTCTCTGAAGTTTTTACGAGCATCCATTCCATAAAATCCATTGCCCGAGGGCATAACTTACAACTCCTGCCCTCTGGCCCTAGGGGCTGTGTCGACCCCAGAGTTTTTGTTATACGGTCTTTGAACTATTTTTAAAAAAATGGCTACCTAAAAGTTCTTATCATATGGGTTTGAGGTGAAGAGAGCGTAGAGGGTGGGGGGCTAGGTGCCCTCTGATCTCTTTTGACTCTTAAAAAGTGACCTAGAATTTTCATTTTCCAGTCAAATGAGCCCTCTTTGAAGTTTATACGATCATCCCTTTCATAGGAACAATATATGCCCCCAGGGCATAACTTACAAAGCCTGTCCCCGGGCCGTGGGGGGTCGTTTCGACACCAAAATTTTTTATATGTGATCATTGAACTATTTTTAACAAAATCCCTATCTCAAAATTTTTATCGGATACATATGTGAAAAAAGGGAGTGGGGGAGGGGGCTGGTTTCCCTCCGATCCCTTTTGACCCTTAAAAAAGTGAATTAGAACTTTCAATATTTAATAAAATGAGCCCTCTCTGAAGTTTATACGAGAATTTCATCCATAAGAATCAAATATGTTCCCAGGGCATAACTTGCAACGCCTGCCCCCGGGCCCTGGGAGGATTTGTCGAAACCTAAGTTTTGTTATCTGACTTTTAAGTAATTTTCAACAAAATGGCTATCTCAAAATTTTAGCGGATGCATTTGGGGAAATAGGGGCGTGGGGGGGGGTGCTAGTTGCCCTTCAGTGTCATCTCTGAAGTTTTTACGAGCATCCCTTCAATAACAACCATATATTGCCCCAGGGCATAACTTACAACTCCAGCCCTTGGGCCAAGGGGTGCACTGTCGACCCCTGAGTTTTAGTTATATGGTCTTCGAACTATTTAAAAAAAAATGGCTATCTCAAAGTTCTTATCAGATGGGTTTGAGTGAAAAAGAGCATGGAGGGGGGGGACTAGGTGCTCTCTGATCTCTTGTGACTTTTAAAAAGTGAACTAGAACTTTCAGTTTCCAATCAAATGAGCCTTCTTTGAAGTTTATACGGGCATCCTTTTCAATAGAACCACATGTGCCCCCAAGGCATAACTTACAACGCCTGCCTCCGGGCCCTGGGGGGTTGTGTTGACACTGGAGATTTTGTTATATGATCTTTGAACTATTTTTAACAAAATGGTTATCTCAAAATTTTATCGGATGTATCTGGGAAAAAATGCGTGGGGGGGTGGGTCGGTTACCCTCCAATATCCTTTGACTCTTAAAAAGTAAACTATAAATCTCTATTTCCAATCAAATGAGCCCTCTCAGAAGTTTATACGAGCATTCCTTTCATTAGAACCATATATGCCCCCAGGGCATAACTTACAACGCCTGCCCCCGGGCCCTTGGGGGTTGTGTCGACACCAGACTTTTTGTAATGTGATCATTGAACTATTTTTAATAAATGACTATCTAAAAAAAATTTTCGGATGCATTTGGGAAAAAAGGCTGTGAGGGGGGGGGGCTTTTTACCCTCCGATATTTGACTCTTAAAAAGTGAGCTGGAAATTTGATTTCCAATCCAATGAGCCCTCCCTGAAGTTTAAACGAGCATTCCTTCCATAAGAACCATATTTGCCCTCAGGGCATAACTTACAACGCCTTTCTCCGAGCACTTGGGGGTTGTCTTTACACTGGAGTTTTTGTTATGTGATGATTAAATTATTTTTAACAAAATGGCTCTCTAAAATTTTTTATCGGATGCATTTGGGAAAAAAGGCGTGGGGGTGGGCCCTCCGATCACTTTTGACTCTTAAAAAGGGCACTAGAACTCTCAATTTCCAGTCGAATGAGCTCCCTTTGAACTTTATACGACGACCTCTTCCATATGAAGTTCCTCTGGGGAAAAAATAATAATAATGATAAAACATTGGAGCCGTATGGCCTTTACTATAGGCAACGCTATAGGGTTGCCTGTGATACTCTAAGCCTTACAAGGTGTTGCAATTGAATTAGCAGCTGTAGTAGTTTAGTAAATGTAGTAGTAAATGTAGTTGTGGTAATAGTATTAGTATTGGCATGCAAACATTAATTTTGGTCAATTGATCTTCCCCTTTAAGGGTTCTCTGTAAGATCCAACTTAATACCCAAATCCATTCTTCTAGTATGCTCTTTTGACAATCTGCATGCAAATAGTGTGTTCTGATTTAGTTCAAACTTTCCCTCAATATTCTGTCGAATTTTTACCTTCATACGGGTAGCCTTAAATGTACTACCATCATAGTAGTTGTGGTGGTAGTAGGAGCAGTAGTAGCAATATTAGTTTCTTATTATTAGCAGTAGTAACATTAGTAGCAGCATTATTAATAGCACTAGTAGCAGGTACATTTTGCCTTTTGGTCAACTGAATATCCCACTCACGATGCCTCTGAAGTTTTCTTTGGTTTAATTAACAAAAACTTTCCGAAAAATAAGTTTTTCAAAGAAAAATAAAGGCCATTTTAAACTTAAGCTCAGCAGATACAAATACCTGTTGCAATTCAAACTCAAAACGACTAGACATCACTATTAAAGAATAAATGAAACCCAAAACGAACAGAAATTAAATAAACAATCATAGCAAAAAACATACAACAAATAATAATATAAATGAATAAATAGATCATAAAGCGGGTAATGCTTGGATTGAACATGAAAATCAAGCTTAAAACGACAAAAATGTTTTGCTATTGAAGTATAAATGAAACTTAAAACGAATAAAAATTAAATAAACAATCAATGCAAACAAACATACAATATATATTAATGTAAACGAATAAATAAATCTTAAAACAAGTGAAACTTTAATTGAATATGCAAATTAAGCTTTAAACGAACAAAAATCACTACAAACAAGAGTTTGGGTAATGCCTCTTTCTCTCAGTGTAAAAGTCTGAAACCTACTGGATCATTGGCGCTTTACTGAAAACTAATTTTATTACAAATATTTTCTTTTGTGCTTAATATTGAAAATAAACATTAAAATTATAGTAAAATTTGAACTGATGAGCTTTCAGCAATTAACATCATTATACATCAAATATTCAGTTTAATTTATTAGTTCTTTCTAAAGTTGTTTAAGACAGATATAGTTTCACTACAACAATAGTTTGGATACTGCCCCCTTCCTTAACTGTAAATAAAACCCAAAAGCCTACTGCGTCATTGGCGCTTCACTGAAAACGAATTACATTACAAATATTTTCTTTTCCAGTTCTTAGAGAATTGAAAATAAAAATAATATTAGAGTGAAATAAATTCTTGAACTGATGGATCTTTCAACAACTACTATCATTATATATCAAATATTCAATTTGATGTTGTTTATACTTTCAAAGACTCTTCAAGACACATATACTATTCAGTAACGCCTCCATGACTATGCAGATTTTAGACTTTGATACTGAGAGAAGAAGGCAATACCCAAACTCTTGTTTGTAGGGATTTTTGTTCGTTTCAAGCTTAATTTGCATATTCAATTTAAGTTTCACTCGTTTTTAGATCTGTTTATTCATTTACATTAATAGCTATTGTATGTTTGTTTGCATTGATTGTTTATTTAATTTTTGTTCGTTCTAAGTTTTATTTATACTTCAATAGCAAAATATTTTATTTTTCTTTTAGGCTTGATTTTCATGTCCTATCTAAGTGTTTCTCGCTTTAAGATCTGTTTATTCATTTATATTATTATTTATTGTATGTTTTGCTATGATTGTTTATTTAATTTATGTTCGTTTTGGGTTTCATTTATTCTTTAATAGTAATGTCTGGTCGTTTTTGAGTTTGATTTTTAATAGGTATTTGTATCTGATGAGCTTAAATTTAAAATGGCCTTTACTTTTCTTTGAAAAACTAATTTTTCGGAAATTTTTTTTTTAATTAATAAGTTGTTCGTTTTTAATTGCAAAAAATTTAAAGTTTTTAAAAATTCCATATTTCAAAGTCAAACTTTAAAAAAATATCAAATGTTCATCAAAGTATCAAAACTGGTATCAAAGTAACAATATCAAAGTGAAAAAAGTTCTTCCCCTTTGAAATGAGCTGCCTTTGGAGGTTATACGACGATCCCTTCTATGTGAAGTGCCCCTGGAAAAAATAAATGGAGTGTGGGGGGAGGCTAGCTGCCCTCCGATCACTTTTTACTCTTAAAAATTGAATTACAACTTTCAATTTCCAATCAAATGAGACCTGTATAAAGTTTATACGAGCATCCATTCCATAACAACCATATATGCCCCCAGGGCATAACTTACAACGCCTAACCTCGGGCCCTGGGGGGTGTGTCGACACCGGAGTTTTTGTTATCTGTAACTTTGAACTATTTTTAATCCAATGTCTATCTCAAAATTTTTATCTGATGCATTTAGGGCGTGGTGTGGGAGGGGTAAGTAGCTGCCATCCGATCTCTTTTGACTCTTAAAAAGTGACGGGGAACTTTCAATTTCCAATCAAATGAACCCTCTCAAAAGTTTATACGAGCATCTCTTCCATAAAAATTATATATGCCCCCAGAGCATTATTTACAACACCTGCCTCAGGGCCCTGGGGGGTTGCGTCGACACAGGAGTTTTTCTTATCTGACCTTTGAATTATTTTCAATGAAATGGTCATTTTAAAAACTTTATTGGATAGGCTTGGGGAAAAAAGGGTGTGGGGGGGGAATAGTTGCCCTCGGATATCTTTTGACTCTTAAAAAATAAACTAGAATTTTCGATTTTCAATCAAATGAGCCCCCTCTGAAGTTTATACAAGCATTTCTTTCATAAGGACCACAGACGCCCCCAGGACAATGCTTACGAAGCCTACTCACTGGGCCCTGGGGGGTTGTGTTCATACTGTAGTTTTTGTTACCTAATTTTTGAACAATTTTTAAAAAACTGGCTATCTCAAAATTTTTAGTGGATGGGTTTGGGGAAAAAGGACGTGGGGGGCTAGTTGCTCTTAAATCTTTTGACTCTTAAAAAGTGAACTAGTGCTTTCAGTTTCCTATCAAATTAACCCTCTATGGAATCTAAACAAGCCTTCCACTCATAAGAACCATACATGCCCTTAGGATATAACTTAGAACTCCTTCTCCCGGGCTCTGGGGAGTTGTCTTGGGGGCTTGGAAGGCATGGGGGGCTAGTTGCCCTCGGATCTCTTTTGACTATTAAAAAGTGAGCTCGAACTTTCAGTTTCCAATCAAGTGAGCCCTCTCTGAAGTTTATACGAGTATCCCTTTCATAAGAATCATATATGCCCCAGGGCATAACCTCCAACACCTGTACCCGGGCCCTGAGGGTTGTGTCAACACCTGAGTTTGTGTTATATGACTATTTAAGAATTTTTAACTTAATGGCTATCTCAAAATTTTTATCGGATATATTCAGGAAAAAAGAGGCTGAGGGGGGGGGGGGCTAGTTGCACTCCAATCTCTTTTAACTCTCAAAAACTGAACTAGAACTTTCAATTTCCAATCAAGTTAGCCCCCTCTGAAGTTTTTACGAGCATCGTTTCCATAAGAACCATAAATCCCCCCAGGGCATAACTTACAACGCCTGCCTTCGGGCCCTTGGGGAGCTGTGTCGACCTCGGAGTTTTCGTTATATCATCTTTGAACTATTTAAAAAACAATGGCTATCTCATAGTTCTTATCAGATGGGTTTGAGAAGAAAGGGCGTGGAGGGGGGGGGGGCTAGGTGCCCTCCAATCTCTTTTGACTCTTAAAAAGTGAAGTACAACTTTCAATATCCAATCAAATGAGCTTTCTTTGAAGTTTATACGAGCATCCCTTCCATAGGAACCATATATGCCCCCAGGGCATAAATTACAACGCCGGCCCCCGGGCCCTGGGGGCTTGTGTTGATACCGGAGTTTTTTATATGATCGTTGAACTATTTTCAACAAAGTAGCTATCTAAAAATTTTTATCGGATGCATTCGGGAAAAAAGGGTGTGGAGAGGGGGGGGGGTCTGGTTACCCTCCGATATCTTTTGACGCTTAAAAAGTGAACTAAAACTTTTAATTAACAATCAAATTAGCCCTCTCTGAAGTTTATACGAGCATTCCTTCCATAGGAACCATATATGCTCCCATGGCATAACTTATAACTCTTGCCCTGAAGACCGTGGGAGTGTCATGCTAAAAGATGTTATTTCCAGAACTTTCATCTACGTTGAACAAAATGGCTATCTCAAAATTTTGATTGGATGTGTTTGGGGAAATGGTGGGCGTGGAAGGGGTGTTAGTTGTTTTCCAATCACTTACAACTATAAAAAAGGGCACTAGCCATTTCAATTTCCAATCGATTGAGCCCTTTTTGAAGTTTCTACGACAGCGCTTTCTAAAAAACCTTATGTGCCCCCAGGGCATAGCTTACAACCCTTGCTCAGAGGACTGTGGAGGGGGGTTATCATTCTCAACGACCTAATTTCCAGGATTTTCAATCACGTTGAACAAAATGGGGAATCTCAAAATTTTGATTGGTATGTTTGGGGAAAAGGTGGGCGTGGGAAGGGGGTTAGTTGCCCTCTAATCACTTTCGACTATTAAAAAGGGCACTAGCAATTTAAATTTACAATCGAATAAGCACTTTGTTAAATTTCTACGACAAAAATGTGTATTAGAACCTTATATGCCTCCAGGGCATAACTTACAACCCTTACCTGAGGGATTTGGGGGAATTGTCCTCCTCAAAAACATAATTTGTATCTTGCAATCAACTACGTAGAACAAAATGGCTATCTCATAATTTTGATTGGATGTGTTTGGGGAAATGGCTGGCTTGGAAGGGGTGTTCGTTGCCTTCCAATCAATTTGGACCCTTAAAAAGGGCACTAGAATTCTCGACTTCCAATTGAATGAGGCCCCTTGCCTCTTGGAAAAACAAAATAAATAAGTAATAATAAAACATTGGAGCCGTATGGACTTTACTATAGGCAACGCTATAGCGTTGCCTCTGATACGAATGGTCGATCCGAAAATATCATAGGCAGCGAGCTAGCGCTGCCTAAGTAAAGAACGATGTTGCCACAATGTTTTTTTTCTTCTTTCTTCGACAGGCACTTCGTATCAAAGGAGTAGTCGTCGAAAGGGATTGGAGGGCAACTACCCCCCCCCCCCCCCACGCCCATCATTCCCCCAAACACATCCAATCAAAATTTTGAGATAGCCATTTTGTTTAGCGTAGTTGATTTCCATATAGAAAATATCTTTTTGAGTAGGACACTCCTCCACAACAATCGGGTCACGGGGTTTTGAGTTATGCCCTGAGGGCATATGAAAACAATGTTGGCACAATGTACCAGTAGATTGTACATATGGAATTCTAGGAGACGTATAGCAATTAGGTCAACCAGACAGGTTTCTGGTGGGTATAATCTGGTTTGGTGGGTATAATCTGGTTTAGTGGGTACACTCTGGTTTGGTGGGTATAATCTGGTTTGGTGGGTACAGTCTGGTTTGATGGGTATAGTCTGGTTTGATGGGTATAGTCTGGTTTGGTTTTTCAAAGAGAGTGACTATGTTATTTGCTTGCGTGTATAGGAATTCCCATGTTATTTGCTTGCATCAATAGGAATTCCTATGTTATTTGCTTGCGTGTATAGGAATTCCCATGTTATTTGCTTGCGTGTATAGGAATTCCCATGTTTTTTACTTGCATGTATAGGAATTCCCATGTTATTTGCTTGCGTGTATAGGAATTCCCATGTTATTTGCTTGCATGTATAGGAATTCCCATGTTATTTGCTTGCGTGTATAGGAATTCCCATGCTATTTTAAGGGCTTATGTCCCCTCCCATGCTATTATAAGAGTTTATGTCCCCCTACTATGCTATTCCAGGAGTTTATGTTCCTTCCTATGCTATTATAAGGGCTTTTCCGTGTGGTTTTTCTTTACTTGGTACCCATTAAAAACAAAATTTTTGTGTTAAATAAGTAGTTCTTATATCTTTTAAAAGAGCTTTACGGGGTTTGAGAGACTCGATTGCCTGATTCCGTGTGGTTTTTCTTTACTTTGTGCCCATTAAAAACACAATTTTTGTCTTAAATAAGTAGTTGTTGTATCTTTTAAAAGAGCTTTACGGGGTTTGAGACACTCTGTTGCCTGATTCCGTTTGGGTTTTCTTTACTTAGTGCTCATTAAAAACGAAATTTTTGTGTTAAATAAGTAGTTCTTGTAGCTTTTAAAAGAGCTTTACGGAGTTTGAGAGACTCGGTTGTCTGATTCCGTGTGATTTTTCTTTACTTGGTGCCCATTAAAAACGAAATTTTTGTGTTAAATAAGTAGTTTTTGTATCTTTTAAAAGAGCTTTAAGGGGTTTGACAGACTCAGTTGCCTGATTCCATGTGGTTTTTCTTTACTTAGTGCTCATTAAAAACGAATTTTTGTGTTAAATAAGTAGTTTTTTGTATCTTTTAAAATAGCTTTAAGGGGTTTGAGGGACTCGGTTGATTTAGTCCGTGTGGTTTTTCTTGACTGAGCTAAAAACAAAAATTAAGTTTTTCTGTTAAAGAATTAGTTCTTTTATATTTTAAAATACCTGTAATGAGTATGAGAGACTCGATTGAATGATTCCGTTTGCTTTTTCTCTAATTGAGTCACATTAAAAACAAAATTTTATTAACACATTGTACACTGTGAGCAGTGTAAAAACAAATCCTCTTGATATTATTTGAAGAAATCATTACATAAAAATTTATTTTATTTTTTTGTACGTATCTCAAAATGACAAAATATGCTTACGGCTCTAACAATTGTGCTCTATGATTAGTCAGAGACACGATGTGGCTTTCCCACTGGTATTCTATGTCCGGTTATCGACACTACCTAGTCTATTGCATGTATTAAATCAGTATTTTTTACACAGTGGAACGATAAACACATAAGTCATATCTTTAAAAAAAAAGTGAAGATGGAGCATTTTAATAAAGTGTGTTCACATAACAAGGTTATTGTAACATTGAATGCCGACAAGAAGAAGTATTTAAACTATGAAACAAGTACAAGTGGTAGCACTATTGGAAATGTATGCATGCGTTGTCATGACAGTAAGGAATTAAATTTCTTTGGAATACCGAAAAAATTCAACTCTTATGTTGGTGGTTATGCGAGATTGAGATCTCCAGAGATGATTGTACTCAAAGAGAATGCCAACATAAAAATAATCGTTGATGATAGAGGACAACTCCTTGCTACTGTTGCAGGTAACACATTACCTACTGATATATCCAATCGTCAGCTTTCGGGTATTAGCATTCAACGGAAGGTCAATAAAAGAAAGGCCTACTCTTCTACTAATATCGTAAACAATATCTTGTCTACGTGCCGAAACTGTTACCTGTGTAAAAATAATGTGATAATAGACAGTGAAATTGCCAGAAAAATAAAAAGGGCATTGTCAGAAAATATCACTATGGAATATAAACATGAATCGATGAAAAACAAAGCACCAACAAACGTTACTGCCATTGATCAAACAGTCAATGAACCAAATAATATCAAAGACGAAAAGCATATTGAGCCTGTTGATGAGACACCAGTAAAAACTGTGTATGACTCAAAATGGAATAATGATTATTCTATTGATTACGAACTAAGAGAAGACAATAGCTACAATATCAAGAGAGAACATGGTGAACTACTTTATGGAACAGATTCAAAATGTGCAAAGTTAATCATTGATATTAATAATGTATCATAATATATTTTTGTATTAATATTCTACATAGCATTATTTCATTCAAAATATTACATTGTTATGTGCTCATTATTTTTAGAGTAAGCTAAGCTAGCATATCAAACGTTTCGAATCTCTATTAAAACATTGGAGATGTAAGAAAAGGAATTTGCATACATCTATTGTCAGACACATGGGATAGTATTGACAAAATCTAGGTATCAGAATGAATAAATTCATTATCAACATCCTTTATCGGATATGTCGGATAAAATTGATAAAATATAAATGTCAGAGTGAATAATTTTTTTATCAACATCCATTGTCAGATACATCAAATAAAATTGACAAAATCTAAATTTCAGAATAAATAAATGCTTTAACAACATCCTTTATCGGTTATGTCAGATAAAATTGACATAATCTAAGTATCAGAGCGACTAAATTCTATATCAACATCCTTTTCTCAGATACATAGGATAAAATTGACAAATTCTAAGTGTTAGAGTGAATAATTTTTTTTTATCAACATCCTTTGGCAGATACATCGGATAAAATTGACAAAATCTAAATTTCAGAATGAATAAATTCATTATCAACATCCTTTTGTCAGATATGTCGGATAAAATTGACAAAATCTAAGTATCAGAGTGAAAAATTTTTTTTAACAACATCCCTTGCCAGATACATCGAATAAAATTGATAAAATATAAGTGCCAGAGTGAATATTTTTTTTTACTATCAACATCCTTTGTCAGATACATCAAATAAAATTGACAAAATCTAAATTTCAGAATAAATAAATGCTTTTAACAACATCCTTTATCGGATATGTCGGATAAAATTGACAAAATCTAAGTGTCAGAGTGAATAAATTCTATATCGACATCCTTTTCTCGGATACATAGGATAAAATTGACAAAATCTGAATTTCAGAATAAATAAATTCATTACCAACATCCTTTGTCAGATATGTCGGATAAAATTGACAAAATCTAAATTTCCGAATGAATAAATGCTATAACAATATCCTTAATCGGATATGTTGGATAAAATTGACAAAATCTAACTATCAAAGTGACTAAATTCTATATCAATATCCTTTTCTCAGACACAAAGGATAAAATATACTAATTCTAAGTGTCAGTATTAATACATTTTTTTTTTATCAACATCTTTTGCCATATAAATCAAATAAAATTGACAAATATCAGAGTGAATAAATTCATTTTCAACATCATTTATCGGATATGTCGGATAAAATTGACAAAATATAAGTGTCAGAGTGAATAAATTTTTTTTTATCAACATCCTTTGTCAGATACATCAAGTAAAATTGACAAAATCTAAATTTCAGAATGAATAAATGCTTTAACAACATCCTTTATCGGATATGACGGATAAAATTGACATAATCTAAGTATCAGAGTGACTAAATTCTATATCAACATCCTTTTCTCAGATACATAGGATAAAATTGACAAAATCTAAATTTCAGAATGAATAAATTCATTATCAACATCCTTTGTCGGATATGTCGGATAAAATTGACATAATGTAAATTTTTCTCGGATACATAGGATAAAATTGACAAAATCTAAGTGTTATAGGGGATAAATTTTTTTATCAACATCCTTTTCTCGGATACATAGGAAAAAATTGACGAAATCTGAATTTCAGAATGAATAAATTCATTATCAACATCCTTTGTCGGACATGTCGGATAAAATTGACAAAATCTAAATTTCAGAATGAATAAATGCTATAACAATATCCATTATAGGGATATGTCGGATAAAATTGACAAAATCTAAGTATCAGAGTGACTAAATTCTATATCAACATCCTTTTCTCGGATACATCGTATAAAATTGACACATTCTAAGTGTTAGAATGAATAATTTTTTTTTTTCAACATCCTTTGCTAAATACATCGGATAAAATTGACAAATTCTAAGTATTAGATTGAATAGTTTTTTTTATCAACATCCTTTGTCGGATATGTCGGATAAAATTGACAAAATCTAATTTTCAGAATGAATAAATGCTATAACAATATCCTTTATCGGATGTGTCGGATAAAAATTGAAAAAATTTAAAAATCAGAATGAATAAATGCTTTAACAACATCCTTCATCTGATTTGTCGAATAAAATTGACAAAATCTAACTATCAGAATGACTAAATTCTATATCAACATCCTTTTCTCGGATACATAAGATAAAATTGACAGAATCTAAGTGTCAGAGTGAATAATTTTTTTTTATCAACATCCTTTTCTCGGATAAAATAGACAAAATCTAAATTTCAGAATGAATAAATGCTATAACGGATATGTCGGATAAAATTGACAAAATCTAAGTATCAGAGTGACTAAATTCTATATCAACATCCTTTTCTCGTTTACATAGGATAAAGTTGACAAATTCTAAGTGTTAGAGTAAATAAATTTTTTTATCAACATCCTTTGCCAGATACATAGGATAAAATTGACATGATCTAAGTATCAGAGTGAATAAATTCATTATCAACATCCTTTGTCGAATATGTCGGATAAAATTGACAAAATCTAAGCATCAGAGTGAATATTTTTTTTTATCAACATCCTTTGCCAGATACATCGAAAACATTTTTTTATCAACATCCTTTGCCAGATACATCGAAAAAAATTGACAGAATCTAAGTGTCAGAGTGAATAAATTTTGTTTTATCAACATCCTTTGTCAGATGCATCGAATAATAATTGACAAAATTTAAATATCAGAATGAATAAATGCTTTAACAACATCCTTCATCGGATTCGTTGGCTAAAATTGACAAAATCTAAGTATCAGTGAGATTAAATTCTACATCGGATACATAGGACAAAATTGACAAAATCTGAATTTCAGAATGAATAAATTCATTATCAACATCCTTTGTCGGATATGTCGGATAAAATAGACAAAATCTAAATTTCAGAATGAATAAATGCTATAACAATATCCTATATCGGATATGTCGGATAAAATTGACAAAATCTAAGTATCAAAGTGACTAAATTCTATATCAACATCCTTTTCTCGGATACATAGGATAAAATTGACAAATTCTAAGTGTTAGAGTGAATAAATTTTTTTTATCAACATCCTTTGCCAGATACATTGGATAAAATTGACAAGATCTAAGTATCAGAGTGAATAAATTCATTATCAACATCATTTTTCGAATATGTAGGATAAAATTGACAAAATCTAAGCATCAGAGTGAATAATTTTTTTATCAACATCCTTTGCCAGATACATCGAAAAAAATTGACAGAATCTAAGTGTCAGAGTGAATAATTCTTTTTTAATCAACATCCTTTGTGAGATACATCGAATAAAAATTGACGAAATTTAAATTTCAGAATGATTAAATGTTTTAACAACATCCTTCATCGGATTCGTTGGTTAAAATTGACAAAATCAACAAGCCATTAAGAATATTATCACTCTAACACTTAGATTTTGTTAATTTTTATCTATGTATCCGAGAAAAGGATGTTGATGTAGAATTTAATCTCACTGATACTTAGATTTTGCCAATTTTAACCAACTAATCCGATGAAGGATGTTGTTAAAGAATTTATTAATTATGATATTTAAATTTTTTCAATTTTTATTCGATGCATCTGACAAAGGATGCTGATAAAAAAAAAATTATTCACTCTGACACTTAGATTCTGTCAATTTTATTCATTGTATCTGGCAAAGGATGTTGATAAAAAAAATTATTCACTCTGATGCTAAGATTTTGTCAATTTTATCCGACATATTCGACAAATGATGTTGATAATGAATTTATTCACTCTGATACTTAGATCTTGTCAATTTTATCCAATGTATCTGGCAAAGGATGTTGATAAAAAATTTTTTTCACTCTAACACTTAGATTTTGTCAATTTTATCCTATGTATCTGAGAAAAGGATGTTGATAAAGAATTTAGTCACTCTGATACTTAGATTATGTCAATTTTATCCGTCATATCCGATAAAGGATGTTGTTAAAGCATTTATTGATTCTGAAATTTAGATTCTGTCAATTTTACTTGATGTATCTGACAAAGGATGTTGATAAAAAAAATTATTCACTCTGACACTTATATATTTTGTCAATTTTTTCCGACATATCTGATAAATGATGTTGATAATGAATTTATTCACTCTGAAATTTAGATTTTGTCAATTTTATTTGATGTATCTGACAAAGGATGTTGATAAAAAAAAAATTTATTCACAATGAAAATTAGAATTTGTCAATTTTATCATAAGTGTCGTAGAAAAGGATATTGATATAGAATTTAGTCACTTTGATAGTTAGATTTTGTCAATTTTATCCGACATATCCGATTAAGGATATTGTTATAGCATTTATTCATTCGGAAATTTATGTTTTGTCAATTTTATCCGACAAATCCGACAAAGGATGTTGATAATCAATTTATTCATTCTGAAATTCAGATTTTGTCAATTTTATCCTATGTATCCGAGAAAAGGATGTTGATATAGAATTTATTCACTCTGACACTTAGATTTTGTCAATTTTATCCGACTTATCCGATAAAGGATGTTGTTAAAGCATTTATTTATTCTGAAATTTAGATTTTGTCAATTTTATTTGATGTATCTGACAAAGGATGTTGATAGTAAAAAAAAATTTTCACTCTGGCACTTATATTTTATCAATTTTATTCGATGTATCTGGCAAGGGATGTTGTTAAAAAAAAAATATTCACTCTGATACTTAGATTTTGTCAATTTTATCCGACATATC
Organism: Artemia sp. Qi Xiang Cuo; assembly: GCF_049724085.1. Lineage (NCBI taxonomy): Eukaryota > Metazoa > Arthropoda > Branchiopoda > Anostraca > Artemiidae > Artemia > Artemia sp. Qi Xiang Cuo. The sequence goes on from NC_142800.1 coordinate 23,674,931, forward strand.
CGACAAAGGATGATGATAATGAATTTATTCATTCGGAAATTTAGATTTTGTCAATTTTATCCGATGTATCTGCCAAAGGACGTTGATAAAAAAAATTTATTCACTCTAACACTTAGAATTTGTCAATTTTATCCTATGTATCTGAGAAAAGGATGTTAATATAGAATTTAGTCACTCTGATACTTAGATTATGTCACTTATATCTGACATAACCGATAAAGGATGTTGTTAAAGCATTTATTTATTCTGAAATTTAGATTTTGTCAATTTTATTTGATGTATCTGACAATGGATGTTGATAAAAAAAAATTATTCACTCTGACACTTATATTTTATCAATTTTATCCGAAATATCCAATAAAGGATGTTGATAATGAATTTATTCATTCTGATACTTAGATTTTGTCAATGTTATCCCATGTGTCTGACAATAGATGTATGCAAATTCCTTTTCTTACATCTCCAATGTTTTAACAGAGATTCTAAACGTTTGATATGCTAGCTTAGCTTACTCTAAAAATAATGAACACATAACAATGTAATATTTTTAATGAAATAATGCTATGTAGAATATTAATACAAAAATATATTATGATACATCATTAATATCAATGATTAACTTTGCACATTTTGAATCTGTTCCATAAATTAGTTCACCATGTTCTCTCTTGATATTTTAGCTATTGTCTTCTCTTAGTTCGTAATCAGTAGAATCATCATTATTCCATTTTGAATCATACACAGTTTTTACTGGTGTCTCATCAACAGGCTCAATATGCTTTTCGTCTTTGATATTATTTGTTTCATTGACTGGTTGATCAATGGCAGTAACGTTTGTTGGTGCTTTGTTTTTCATCGATTCATCTTTATATTCCATAGTGATATTTTCTGACAATACCCTTTTTATTTTACTGGCAATTTCACTGTCTACTATCACATTATTTTTACACAGGTAACAGTTTCGGCACGTAGACAAGATAGGGTTTACGATACTAGTAGAAGAGTAGGCCTTTCTTTTATTGACCTTCCGTTGAATGCTAATACCCGAAAGCTGATGATTGGATATATTAGTAGGTAATGTGTTACCTGCAACAGTAGCAAAGAGTTGTCCTCTATCATCAACGATTATTTTTATGTAGGCATTCTCTTTGAGCTCAATCATCTCTGGAGATCTCAATCTCGCATAACCACCAACATAAGAGTTGAATTTTTTCGGTATTCCAAAGAAATTTAATTCCTTACTGTCATGACAAGGCATGCATACATTTCCAATAGTGCTACCACTTGTACTTGTTTCATAGTTCAAATACTTCTTCTTGTCGACATTCAATGCTACAATAACCTTGTTATGTGAACACACTTTATTAAAATGCTCCATCTTCACTTTTTTTTCTAAGATATGACTTATGTGTTTATCGTTCCACTGCGTAAAAAATACTGATTTAATACATGCAATAGACTAGGTAGTGTCGATAACCGGACATAGAATACCAGTGGGAAAGCCACATCGTGTCTCTGACTAATCATAGAGCACAATTGTTAGAGCCGTAAGAGTATTTTGTCATTTTAAGATACGTACAAAAAAATAAAAAAAAATTTTATGTAATGATTTCTTCAAATAATATCAAGAGGATTTGTTTTTACACTGCTCACAGTGTAGAATGTGTTACTAAAATTTTGTTTTTAATGGGCAACAAGTAAAGAAAAACCACATGGAATCAGGCAACCGAGTCTCTCAAACCCCTTAAAGCTCTTTTAACAGATACAAGAACTACTTATTTAACACGAAAACTTCGTTTTTAATGAGCACTAAGTAGAGAAAAACCACACGGAATCAAGCAACTAAGTCTCTCAAACCTCTTAAAGCTATTTTAAAAGATACAAAAAACTACTTATTTAACACAAAAACTTCGTTTTTAATGAGCACTAAGTAAAGAAAAACCACATGGAATCAGGCAACTGAGTCTGTCAAACCCCTTAAAGCTCTTTTAAAAGATACAAAAACTACTTATTTAACACAAAAATTTCGTTTTTAACGGGCACCAAGTAAAGAAAAATCACACGGAATCAGACAACCGAGTCTCTCAAACCCCGTAAAGCTCTTTTAAAAGATACAAGAACTACTTATTTAACACAAAAATTTCGTTTTTAATGAGCACTAAGTAAAGAAAAACCAAACGGAATCAGGCAACAGAGTGTCTCAAACCCCGTAAAGCTCTTTTAAAAGATTTTAAGAGCAATAAGTACGTAAAAACCAAATGTACTCAGGCAAGCGAGTCTTTCAAACACTGAAAAGATCCCTTAAAATATATAAGAAATAATTATTTAACACAAAAATGTTGATCTTATTGGATATCAAGGAAAGAAAAAACACACAGGCAAGCCTTGACTATAGCATAAGAAGGAACATAAGGTCCCGGAATAGCATAGGAAGGGGATATAAACTCTTATAATAGCATGGGAGGGGACATAAGCCCTTAAAATAGCATGGGAATTCCTATACACGCAAACAAATAACATGGGAATTCATATAGACGCAAGCAAATAACATGTGAATTACTATACACGAAAGCAAAAAACATGGGAATTCCTATACGAGCAAGCAAATAACATGGGAATTCCTATACATGCAAGAAAATAACATGTGACTTAATATACACGCACGCAAAAAACATAACAAATCCTATACATGCAAGCAAATAACATGGGAATTCCTATACACGCAAGCAAATAACATAGTCACTCTTTTTGAAAAACCAAACCAGACTATACCCATCAAACCAGACTGTACCCATCAAACCAGACTGTACCCACCAAACCAGATTATACCCACCAAACCAGATTATACCCACCAAACCAGATTATACCCACCAGAAACCTGTCTGGTTGACCTAATTGCTATACGTCTCCTAGAATTCCATATGTACAATCTACTTGTACCGTATATGATTTTTTTTTTACGTTAGAGCAGGGCACTTCATATGGAAGGGGTCGTCGTAGAGACTTCAAAAGGGGCTCATTCGATTGGAAATCGATAGTTATAGGGGCCATTTTAATAGGCGAAAGGGATTGGAGGACAACTAGCTCCCTCCCAACGCCCATCATTCCCCCAAACACATCCAATCAAAATTTCAAGATAGCCATTTTGTTCAGCGCAGTTGATTTTCAGATAGAAAATGTGTTTTTTAGGAGGAAACTCCCCCACAACCCCGAGGGCAAGGGTTTTAAGTTAAGCCCTGGGGCATATAAGATTTTTATAGAAGGCGTTGTCGTAGAAACTTCAAAACAGGCTCATTCGATTGGATATTCAAAGGGCTAGTACCCTTTTTAATAGTCCAAAGTGATTGGAGGGCAACTAGGCCCCCTCCTACGCCCATTATTCCCCCAAACACATCCAATCAAAATTTTGAGATAGCCATTTTGTTCAGCGTAGTTGATTTCCAGATAAAATATGTTTTTGAGTAGCAAACTCCCCCACAACTCTCAGGGCAAGGGTTTTAAGTTATGCCCTGGGGGGATATAAGGTTTTAATAGACGGTGGTTTCGTAGAAACTTCAAAAAAGGCTCATTAGATTGTAAATTCAAAGGGCTTGTGCTCTTTTTAATAGTCAAAAGTGATTGGAGGGCAACAAGCCCCCCCCACGCCCCTCATTCCCTCAAACACATACAATAAAAATTTTGAGATAGCCATTTTGTTCAGCAGTAAAAAGGCCTCATGAGGTCCTATCCCTCACCCCTGCTGCCATCTAAAATTTAGTTTAATGCTGACAGCACACCAAATATGGGCATAGAGTCCCTAGGGAGAACACGTGGTTAATCGGTCAATGACCTCTTTTTCCAAAGGTCGATTATTGTTTCCAGGCAAAGTTTTAATGTCTGACAGATGATGTCATGGTTGATTGATTTGTCAAGAAAAGGGGAATTAATTTGTTATTTCTAAGGGGAATTATTGATTCACGAAAGGGTTTCTTAGTAATTTGAAATATGACAGCGCAGGGATGCCAAAAACAAAAGGAACACGCAGAAATTACGTTTAGGGTTATTTGGGCGAAACCGTTTTAGACATTTTAGGGAAATATTTCGGCGAAACAGTTAGAGACATTTTAAAAGATGATTTTAGAAAAGGTTTTAGAAGAGAATTTGAGGGTGAAACTCTGTGGTCGTTATAATACACAAGTTCCATTTGAACAGTGTCGTGAGGTCCTCTACCCCAACCCCAAAAGGGCCCTCATACCCCACCCCAACCTCGAAGGAAGCCCCCCGTCCTCAAAGGTCCCCCGGTTTCCTATTAATTTCAAATGTGAGGTTAGGTTATGTTATGTTATGTTATTTTAGGCTAGGTTATGTTATGCTATATTAGGTAATGTTATGTTATGCTATGTTATGTTATGCTATGCTATGTTTTGCTATGTTATGTTATGTTATGTTATGTTTTGTTATGCTATGTTACGTTATGTTATGTTCTTTTCAAAGGGCATTTCAGAACAAGTTCTTTTCTTAATGTCCATCCTAAACACATTTTACAAATTGAAGTACCCATTCTTTACAACCACAACTTTACTTTACTTCTTTTTGAATGCTCCAACACCAAGCACTACTTTTCAAAGGGCATTTCAGAAACAGTTATTTTCATAATGTCCATCCTAAACCCATTTTACAAGTTGAAATAGCCATCCTTTTCACCCAAAAATTTACTATACTGCTTTTTGAATGCTCCAACACCAAGAAATACTTTTCAAAGGTCATTTCAGAACCAGTTGTTTTCATAATGTCGATACTAAACCCATTTTACAAGTTGTACCCATCCTTTAAACCCACAACTTTACTTCACAGCTTTTTGAATGCTCCAACACCAAGCAATACTTTTCAAAGGGAATTTGAAGTAGACATCCTTTTCACCCACAACTTTACTATACTGCTTTTTGAATGCACCAACTCCAAGCAATACTTTTCATAGGGCATTACAGAACCAGTTCTTTTCATAATGTTAATCCTAAACCCATTTTACAAATTGAAGTACCCATCCTTTACACCCACAACTTTACTTTACAGCTTTTTGAATGATCCAACACCAAGCAATACTTTTCAAAGGGCATTTGAAGTAGCCATCCTTTTCACCCACAACTATACTTTACTGCTTTTTGAATGCTCCAACACCAAGCAATACTTTTCAAAGGCATTTCAGAACCAGTTCTTTTCATAATGTTCCTCCTAAACCCATTTTACAAGTTAAAGTACCCATCCTTTTTACACACAACTTTACTTTACAGCTTTTTGAGCACCAAAACCAAGCAATACTTTTCAAAAGGCATTTCAGAACAAGTTCTTTTCATAATGTCCTTCCTAAACACATTTTACAAGTTGAAGTACCCATCCTTTTTACACACAACTTTACTTTACAGCTTTTTGAATGTGCCAACACCAAGCAATACTTTCCAAAGCGCATTTGAAGTAGCCATCCTTTTCACCCAAAACTTTACTTTACAGCTTTTTGAATGTTCCAACACCAAGCAATACTTTTCAAAGGCATTTCAGAACAAGTTCTTTTCATAATATTCTTCCTAAACCCATTTTACAAATTGAAGTATCCATCCTTTTTTACACACAACTTTACTTTACAGCTTTTTGAATGCTCGAACACCAAGCAATACTTTTCAAAAGGCATTTCAGAACAAGTTCTTTTCTTAATGTCCTTCCTAAGCCCATTTTACAAATTGAAGCATTCTTCCTTTTCACCCAAAACTTTACTTTACAGCTTTTTGGATACCTCAACACCAGGCAATAATTTTCGAAAGACATTTCAGAGTAAGTTCCTTTCTTAATGTCACTCCTAAACCCATTTTACAAGTTGAAGCATCCTTCCTTTTCACCCACAACTTTACTTTACTACTTTTTGGATACCTCAACACCAAGAAATACTTTTCAAAAGACATTTCAGAGAAAGTTCCTTTCTTAATGTCCCTCCTAAACCCATTTTACAAGTTGAAGCATCCTTCCTTTTTCACCCAAAACTTTACTTTACAGCTTTTTGGATACCTCAACACCAAGAAATACTTTTCAAAAGAAATTTCAGAGCAAGTTCCTTTCTTCATGTCCCTACTAAACCCATTTTACAAGTTGAAGCATCCTTCCTTTACACCCACAACTTTACTTTACAGCTTTTTGGATACCTCAACACCAAGAAATACATTTCAAAAGACATTTCAGAGCAAGTTCCTTTCTTAATGTCACTTCTAAACCCATTTTACAAGTTGAAACATCCTTCTTTTTCACCTACAACTTTACTTTACAGCTTTTTGGATACCTCAACACCAAGAAATACTTTTCAAAAGACTTTTCAGAGCAAGTTCCTTTCTTAATGTCCCTCCTAAACCCATTTTACAAGTTGAAGCATCCTTGCTTTTCACCCACAACTTTACTTTACAGCTTTTTATATACCTCAACACCAAGAAATACTTTTCAAAAGACATTTCAGAGCAAGTTCCTTTCTTAATGTCCCTCCTAAACCCATTTTACAAGTTGAAGCATCATTCCTTTTCACCCACAACTTTACTTTACAGCTTTTAGTGATACCTCAACACCAAGAAATACTTTTCAAAAGACATTTCAGAGCAAGTTCCTTTCTTAATGTCCCTCCTAAACCCATTTTACAAGTTGAAGCGTCCTTCCCTTTCACCCACAACTTTACTTTACAGCTTTTTGGATACATCAACACCAAGAAATACTTTTCAAAAGACATTTCAGAGCAAGTTCTTTTCTTAATGTCCCTCCTAAACCCATTTTACAAGTTGAAGCATCCTTCCTTTTCACCCACAACTTTACTTTACAGCTTTTTGGATACCTCAACACCAAGAAATACTTTTCAAAAGACATTTCAGAGCAAGTTCTTTTCTTAATGTCCCTCCTAAACACGTTTTACAACTTTAAGACTTCTTACTTTCCATCAACAACTGTACTTAACTGATTCTTGAATACCAAGTAACCAAACAGTACTTTAAAAAGGACATTTCAGAGCAAGTTGCTTACTCTTAATCCATTCTAGGCCTATTTTCCAACTTGAAGTACCTTTCTTTTTCACCCACAATTTAACATGCAAAGTATTCTGTTATCTCAAAAACAACCAATACCTTTCAAAAGGCATTTCAGAGCAAGTTCTTTTCATAACATCCATCCTAAACCCATTTTACAAGTTGAAGTACCCATCCTTTTCACCCACAACTTTACTTTACAGCTTTTTAAATGCTCCAACACCAAGCAATACCTTACAAAAGACATTTCAGAGCAACTTCTTTTGTTAATGTCACCTCTAAACCAATTTTCCAACTTGAAGTACCCATCCTTTTCACTCACAACTTTACTTTACAGCTTTTTGGATACCTCAACACCAAGAAATACCTTTCAAAAGACATTTCAGAACCAGTTCTTTACTTAATGTCCATTCTAAACCCATTTTACAAATTGAAGTACCCATCCTTTTTACACACAACTTTACTTTAAAGCTTTTTGGATACCTCAATACCAAGAAATACTTTTCAAAAGGCTTTTCAGAACAAGTTCTTATCTTAATGTCCTTCCTAAACCCATTTTCAACTTGAAGTACATATCCTTTTCACCCACAACTTTACTTTACAGCTTTTTGGATACCTCAACACCAAGCAATACTTTTCAAAAGACATTTCAGAGCAAGTTCCTTTCTTAATGTCCCTCTTAAACCCATTCTACAAGTTGAAGCATCCTTCCTTTTCACCCACAACTTTACTTTACAGCTTTTTGGATACCTCAACACCAAGAAATACCATTCAAAAGACATTTCAGAGCAAGTTCCTTTCTTAATGTCCATCCTAAACCCATTTATAAGTTGAAACATCCTTCCTTTTCACCCACAACTTTACTTTAGAACTTTTTGGATATCTCAACACCAAGAAATAATTTTCAAAAGACATTTCAGATCAAGTTCCTTTCTTAATGTCCCTCCTAAATCCATTTTAAAAGTTGAAGCATCCTTCCTTTTCACCTACAACTTTACTTTACAGCTTTTTGGTTCTTTTGAATGCACCAATACCGTGCAATACTTTTCAAAGACGTTTCAGAACAAGTTCTTTTCATAATGTCCATCCTAAACCCATTTTACAAGTTGAAGTACCCATCCTTTTCACCCACAACTTTACTTTACAGCTTTTTGAATGCTCCAACACCAAGCAATACTTTTCAAAGACATTTCAGAACAAGTTCTTTTCTTAGTGACCGTCCTAAACCCATCTTACAAATTGAAGTACCCATCCTCTTCACCCAAAACTTTACTTTACAGCTTTTTGAATGCTCCAACACCAAGCAATACTTTTCAAAGGGCATTTCAGAACAAGTTCTTTTCTTAATGTCCTTCCTAAACCCATTTTACAAGTTGAAGTACCCATCCTTTACACCCAACACCAAGCAATACTTTTCAAAAGGCATTTCACAACAAGTTCCTTTCTTAATGTCCCTCCTAAACCCATTTTACAAGTTCAAGTACTCATCCTTTTCACCATAACTTTACTATTCTGCATTTTTGAATGCTCCAACACCAAGAAATAATTTTCAAAGGGCATTTCAGAACAAGTTCTTTTCTTAATGTCCCTCCTAAACCCATTTTACAAGTTCAAGTACTCATCCTTTTCACCATAACTTTGCTATACTGCTTTTTGGATACCTCAACACCCAGAAATACTTTTCAAAAGACATTTCAGAGCAAGTTCCTTTCTTAATGTCCCTTCTAAACCCATTTTACTAGTTGAAGCATCCTTCCTTTTCACCCACAACTTTAATTTACAGCTTTTTGGATACCTCAACACCAAGAAATACCTTTCAAAAGACATTTAAGAGCAAGTTCCTTTCTTAATGTCACTTCTAAACCCATTTTGCAAGTTGAAGCATCCTTCCTTTTCACCCACAACTTTACTTTACTGCTTTTTGGATACATCAAAACCATGATATACTTTTCAAAAGGTATTTCAGAACAAATTCCTTTCTTAATGTCCCTCCTACACACATTTTAGAAGTTGAAACATCCTTCCTTTTCACCCATTACTTTACTTTACAGCTTTTTGAATACCTCAACACCAAGAAATTCATTTCAAAAGACATTTCAGAGCAAGTTCCTTTCTTAATGTCACTTCTAAACCCATTTTACAAGTTGAATCATCCTTCCTTTTCACCCACAACTTAACTTTACAGATTTTTGGATACCTCAACACCAAGAAATACATTTCAAAAGACATTTCAGAGCAAGTTCCTTTCTTAATGTCCATTCTAAACCCATTTTACAAGTTGAAACATCCTTCCTTTTCACCAACAACTTTACTTTACAGCTTTTTGGATACCTCAACACCAAGAAATACTTTTCAAAAGTCATTTCAGTGCAAGTTCCTTTCTTAATGTCCCTCCTAAACCCATTTTACAAGTTGAAGCATCCTTCTTTTTAACCTACAACTTTACTTTACAGCTTTTTGGATACCTCAACACCAAGAAATATTTTTCAAAAGACATTTCAGAGCTAGTTCCTTTCTTAATGTCCCTCCTAAACCCATTTTTCAAGTTGAAGCATCCTTTCCTTTTCACCCACAACTTTACTTTACAGCTTTTTGGATACCTCAACACCAATAAATTACTTTTCAAAAGACATTTCAGAGCAAGTTCTTTTCTTAATGTCCCTCCTAAACCCATTTTATAAGTTGAAGCATCCTTCCTTTTCACCCACAACTTTACTTTATAGCTTTTTGGATACCTCAACACCAACAAATTACTTTTCAAAAGACATTTCAGAGCAAGTTCCTTTCTTAATGTCCCTCCTAAACCCATTTTAAAAGTTGAAGCTTCCTTGCTTTTCACCCACAACTTTACTTTACAGCTTTTTGGATACCTCAACACCAAGAAATACTTTTCAAAAGACATTTCAGAGCAATTTCCTTTCTTAACGTTCCTCCTAACCCAATTTTTAAAGTTGAAACATTATTCCATTTCACCCACTACTTCACTTTACTGATTTTTGGATACCTCAACAACATGAAATACTTTTCAAAATACATTTCAGAGAAAGTTACTTTATTAAGGTAACTCATCAACCCATTTTACAAGTTGAAGCGTCCTTCCCTTTCACCAACAACATTACTTTACAGCTTTTTGGATACATCAACACCAAGAAATACTTTTCAAAAGACATTTAAGAGCAAGTTCTTTACTTTGTTTCCCTTCTAAACAAAGTTTACAACTAGAAAAAACAATACTTTTTATCCGCAAATGTACGTTCTAGCTGTTTGGATAACTCAAAATCAAGAAATACCTTTCAAAGGGCATTTCAGAACAACTTCCTTTCTTAATGTCTTTCCTAAACCCAGTTTACAAGTTGAAGCATCCTTCCTTTCCACCCACAACTTTACATTACAGCTTTTGGGATACCTCTACACCATGAAATAGTTTTCAAAGGACATTTCAGAGCAAGTTCCTTTCTTAATGTCCCTTCTAAACCCATTTTACAAGTTGAAGCATCCTTCCTTTTCACCCACAACTTTACTTTAGAGCTTTTTGGATACCTCGACACCAAGAAATGCCTTTCAATAGACATTTTAGTGCAAGTTCCTTTCTTAATGTCCCTCCTAAACCCATTTTACAAGTTGAAGCATCCTTCCTTTTCACCCACAACTTTACTTTACAGCTTTTTGGATACCTCAACACCAAGAAATACTTTTCAAAGACATTTCAGTGCAAGTTCTTTTCATAATATCCATCCTAAACCCATTTTACAAGTTGAAGTACCCATCCTTTTCACCCACAACTTTACTTTACAGCTTTTTAAATGCTCCAACACCAAGCAATACCTTACAAAAGACATTTCAGAGCAACTTCTTTTGTTAATGTCACCTCTAAACCAATTTTCCAACTTGAAGTACCCATCCTTTTCACTCACAAGTATACTTTACAGCTTTTTGGATACCTCAACACCAAGAAATACCTTTCAAAAGACATTTCAGAATCAGTTCTTTTCTTAATGTCCATTCTAAACCCATTTTACAAATTGAAGTACCCATCCTTTTTACACACAACTTTACTTTACAGCTTTTTGGATACCTCAACACCAAGAAATACTTTTCAAAAGGCATTTCAGAACAAGTTCTTTTCTTAATGTCCTTCCTAAACCCATTTTCAACTTGAAGTACATATCCTTTTCACCCACAACTTTACTTTACAACTTTTTGGATACCTCAACACCAAGCAATACATTTCAAAAGACAGTTCAGAGCAAGTTCCTTTCTTAATGTCCCTCTTAAACCCATTCTACAAGTTGAAGCAACCTTCCTTTTCACCCACAACTTTACTTTACAGCTTTTTGGATACCTCAACACCAAGAAATACCATTCAAAAAACATTTCAGAGCAAGTTCCTTTCTTAATGTCCATCCTAAACCCATTTTACAAGTTGAAGCATCCTTCCTTTTCACCCACAACTTTACTTTACAACTTTTTGGATACCTCAACACCAAGCAATACTTTTCAAAAGACGTTTTAGAGCAAGTTCCTTTCTTAATTTCCCTCCTAAACCCATTTTACAAGTTGAAGCATCCTTCCTTTTCACCCACAACTTTACTTTACAGCTTTTTGGTTCTTTTGAATGCACCAATACCATGCAATACTTTTCAAAGACGTTTCAGAACAAGTTCTTTTCATAATGTCCATCCTAAACCCATTTTACAAGTTGAAGTACCCATCCTTTTCACCCACAACTTTACTTTACAGCTTTTTGAATGCTCCAACACCAAGCAATACTTTTCAAAGACATTTCAGAACAAGTTCTTTTCTTAGTGACCGTCCTAAACCCATCTTACAAATTGAAGTACCCATCCTCTTCACCCAAAACTTTACTTTACAGCTTTTTGAATGCTCCAACACCAAGCAATACTTTTCAAAGGGCATTTCAGAACAAGTTCTTTTCTTAATGTCCATCCTAAACCCATTTTACAAGTTGAAGTACCCATACTTTACACCCAACACCAAGCAATACTTTTCAAAAGGCATTTCACAACAAGTTCCTTTCTTAATGTCCCTCCTAAACCCAATTTACAAGTTCAAGTACTCATCCTTTTCACCATAACTTTGCTATACTGCTTTTTTGAATGCTCCAACACCAAGCAATACTTTTCAAAGGGCATTTCAGAACAAGTTCTTTTCTTAATGTCCCTCCTAAACCCATTTTACAAGTTCAAGTACTCATCCTTTTCACCATAACTTTGCTATACTGCTTTTTGGATACCTCAACACCAAGAAATACTTTTCAAAAGACATTTCAGAGCAAGTTCCTTTCTTAATGTCCCTGCTAAACCCATTTTACAAGTTGAAGCATCCTTCCTTTTCACCCACAACTTTAATTTACAGCTTTTTGGATACCTCAAAACCAAGAAATAATTTTCAAAAGACATTTCAGAGCAAGTTCCTTTCTTAATGTCACTTCTAAACCCATTTTACAAGTTGAAGCATCCTTCCTTTTCACCCACAACTTTACTTTACAGCTTTTTGGGTACCTCAACACCAAAAAATACTTATCAAAAGACATTTCAGAGCAAGTTCCTTTCTTAATGTCCCCCCTAAACACATTTTACAAGTTGAAGCATCCTTCCTTTTCTCCCACAACTGTACTTTACAGATTTTTGGATAACTCAACACCAAGAAATGCATTTCAAAAGACATTTCAGAGCAATTTCCTTTCTTAATGTCCCTACTAAACCCATTTTACAAGTTGAAGCATCCTTCCTTTTCACCCACAACTTTACTTTACAGCTTTTTGGATACATCAACACCAAGAAATACTTTTCAAAAGACATTTCAGAGCAAGTTCCTTTCTTAATATCCCTACTATACCCATTTTAAAAGTTGAAACATCCTTCCGTTTCACCCACAACTTTACTTTACAGCTTTTTGTATACCTCAACACCAAGAAATACTTTTCAAAAGACATTTCAGAGCAAGTTCCTTTCTTAATGTCCCTCCTAAACCCATTTTACAAGTTGAAGCATTCTTAATTTTCACCCACAACATTACTTTACAGCTTTTTGGATACCTCAACACCAAGAAATACTTTTCAAAAGACATTTCTGAGCAAGTTCCTATCTTAATGTCCCTCCCAAACCCGTTTTAAAAGTTGAAGCATCCTTTCCTTTTCACTCACAACTTTACTTTACAGCTTTTTGGATACCACAACACCAAGAAATTACTTTTCAAAAGACATTTCAGAGCAAGTTCTTTTCTTAATGTCCCTCCTAAACCCATTTTACAAGTTGAAGCATCCTTCCTTTTCACCCACAACTTTACTTTTTTGGATACCTCAATACCAAGAAATACTTTTCAAAGACATTTCAGTGCAAGTTCTTTTCATAATATCCATCCTAAACCCATTTTACAAGTTGAAGTACCCATCCTTTTCACCCACAACTTTACTTTACAGCTTTTTAAATGCTCCAACACCAAGCAATACCTTACAAAAGACATTTCAGAGCAACTTCTTTTGTTAATGTCACCTCTAAACCAATTTTACAACTTGAAGTACCCATCCTTTTCACTCACAACTTTACTTTACAGCTTTTTGGATACCTCAACACCAAGAAATACCTTTCAAAAGACATTTCAGAACCAGTTCTTTACTTAATGTCCATTCTAAACCCATTTTACAAATTGAAGTACCCATCCTTTTACACACAACTTTACTTTAAAGCTTTTTGGATACCTCAATACCAAGAAATACTTTTCAAAAGGCATTTCAGAACAAGTTCTTATCTTAATGTCCTTCCTAAACCCATTTTCAACTTGAAGTACATATCCTTTTCACCCACAACTTCACTTTACAGCTTTTTGGATACCTCAACACCAAGCAATACTTTTCAAAAGACATTTCAGAGCAAGTTCCTTTCTTAATGTCCATCCTAAACCCATTTTACAAGTTGAAGCATCCTTCCTTTTCTCCCACAACTTTACTTTACAGCTTTTTGGATACCTCAACACCAAGAAATACCATTCAAAAAACATTTCAGAGCAAGTTCATTTCTTAATGTCCATCCTAAACCCATTTTACAAGTTGATGTATCCTTCCTTTTCACCCACAACTTTACTTTACAACTTTTTGGATATCTCAACACCAAGAAATAATTTTCAAAAGACATTTCAGAGCAAGTTCCTTTCTTAATGTCCCTCCTAAATCCATTTTAAAAGTTGAAGCATCCTTCCTTTTCACCTACAACTTTACTTTACAGCTTTTTGGTTCTTTTGAATGCACCAATACCGTGCAATACTTTTCAAAGACGTTTCAGAACAAGTTCTTTTCTTAATGTCCCTACTAAACCCATTTTACAAGTTGAGGTACCCATCCTTTTCACCCACAACTTTACTTTACAGCTTTTTGAATGCTCCAACACCAAGCAATACTTTTCAAATGGCATTTCAGAACAAGTTCTTTTCTTAATGTACTTCCTAAACCCATTTTACAAGTTGAAGTACCCATACTTTTCACCCAACACCAAGCAATACTTTTCAAAAGGCATTTCACAACAAGTTCCTTTCTTAATGTCCCTCCTAAACCCATTTTACAAGTTCAAGTACTCATCCTTTTCACCATAACGTTGATATACTTCTTTTTTGAATGCTCCAACACCAAGCAATACTTTTCAAAGGGCATTTCAGAACAAGTTCTTTTCTTAATGTCCCTCCTAAACCCATTTTACAAGTTCAAGTACTCATCCTTTTCACCATAACTTTGCTATACTGCTTTTTGGATACCTCAACACCAAGAAATACTTTTCAAAAGACATTTCAGAGAAAGTTCCTTTCTTAATGTCCCTTCTAAACCCATTTTACAAGTTGAAGCATCCTTCCTTTTCACCCACAACTTTAATTTACAGCTTTTTGGATACCTCAACACCAAGAAATAATTTTCAAAAGACATTTCAGAGCAAGTTCCTTTCTTAATGTCACTTCTAAACCCATTTTACAAATTGAAGCATCCTTCCTTTTCACCCACAACTTTACTTTACAGCTTTTTGGATACCTCAAAACCAAGAACTACTTTTCAAAAGGCATTTCAGAAAAAGTTCTTTTCTTAATATCCCTCCTAAACACATTTTAGAAGTTGAATCATCCTTCCTTTTCACCCACTACTTTACTTTACAGCTTTTTGGATACCTCAACACCAAGAAATGCCTTTCAAAAGACATTTCAGAGCAAGTTCCTTTCTTAATGTCACTTCTAAACCCATTTTACAAGTTGAAGCATCCTTCATTTTCACCCACAACTTTACTTTACAGCTTTTTGGATACTTCAACACCAAGAAATACTTTTCAAAAGACATTTCAGAGCAAGTTCCTTTCTTAATGTCACTTCTAAACCCATTTTACAAGTTGAAACATCCTTCTTTTTCACCTACAACTTTACTTTACAGCTTTTTGGAGACCTCAACACCAAGAAATACTTTTCAAAAGACATTTCAGAGCAAGTTCCTTTCTTAATATCCCTCCTAAACCCATTCTAAAAGTTGAAGCATCCTTCCTTTTCACCCACAACTTTACTTTACATTTTTTTGGATACCTCAACACCAAGAAATATTTTTCAAAAGACATTTCAGAGCAAGTTCCTTTCTTAATGTCCCTCCTAAACCCGTTTTACAAGTTGAAGCATCCTTTCCTTTTCACTCACAACTTTACTTTACAGCTTTTTGGATACCTCAACACCAAGAAATTACTTTTCAAAAGACATTTCAGAGCAAGTTCTTTTCTTAATGTCCCTCCTAAACCCATTTTATAAGTTGAAGCATCCTTCCTTTTCACCCACAACTTTACTTTAAAGCTTTTTGGATACCTCAACACCAAGAAATTAATTTTCAAAAGACATTTCAGAGCAAGTTCCTTTCTTAATGTCCCTCCTAAACCCATTTTACAAGTTGAAGCATCCTTGCTTTTCACCCACAACTTTACTTTACAGCTTATTGGATACCACAACCCCAAGAAATACTTTTCAAAAGACATTTCAGAGCAATTCCATTTCTTAATGTCCCTCCTAAACCCATTTTACAAGTTGAAGCATCATTCCTTTTCACCCACAACTTTACTTTACAGCTTTTGGATACCTCAACACCATGAAATACTTTTCAAAATACAATTCAGAGCAAGCTCCTTTCTTACTGTCACTCCTAAACCCATTTTACAAGTTGAAGCCTCCTTACTTTTAACCCATAAAATTAAATTACAGCAATCTGTTTCCCTCAACACCAAGAAATACTTTTAAAAAGACATGTTAAAGAAGTTCCTTTCTTAATGTCCATTCTAAACCCATTTTACAAGTTGAAGCATCCTTCCTTTTCACCCACAACTTTACTTTACAGCTTTTTGAATGCTCCAACACCAAGCAATACTTTTCAAAGGGCATTTGAGACCCAGTACATTTCATAATGTCCATCCTAAACCCATTTTACAAGTTGAAGCATCCTTCCTTTTCACTCACAACTTTACTTTATAGCTTTTTGGATACCTAGACACAAAGAAATGCTTTTAAACAGGCATTTCAGAGCAAGTTCCTTTATTTATGTTCCTCCTAAAACCATTCTACAATTTGAAGCATCCTTCCTTTTCACCTGCAACGTTACTTTATAGAATTTTGGATCCCTCAACACCAAGAAATACCTTTCAAAAGACATTTAAGAGCAAGTTCTTTTCATAACATCCATCCTAAACCCATTTTACAAGTTGAAGTACCCATCCTTTTCACCCACAACTTTACTTTACAGCTTTTTAAATGCTCCAACACCAAGCAATACCTTTCAAAAGACATTTCAGAGCAACTTCTTTTGTTAATGTCACCTCTAAACCAATTTTCCAACTTGAAGTACCCATCCTTTTCACTCACAACTTTACTTTACAGCTTTTTGGATACCTCAACACCAAGAAATACCTTTCAAAAGACATTTCAGAATCAGTTCTTTTCTTAATGTCCATTCTAAACCAATTTTACAAATTGAAGTACCCATCCTTTTACAAACAACTTTACTTTACAGCTTTTTGGATACCTCAACACCAAGAAATACTTTTCAAAAGGCATTTCAGAACAAGTTCTTTTCTTAATGTCCTTCCTAAACCCATTTTCAACTTGAAGTACATATCCTTTTCACCCACAACTTTACTTTACAGCTTTTTGGATACCTCAACACCAAGCAATACTTTTCAAAAGACATTTCAGAGCAAGTTCCTTTCTTAATGTCCCTCATAAACCCATTCTACAAGTTGAAGCATCCTTCCTTTTCACCCACAACTTTACATTACAGCTTTTTAGATACCTCAACACCAAGAACTACTTTTCAAAAGACATTTCAGAGAAAGTTCCTTTCTTAATATCCCTCCTAAACCCATTTTACAAGTTGAAACATCCTTCCTTTTCACCCACAACTTTACTTTACAGCTTTTTGGATACCTCAACACCAAGAAATGCCTTTCAAAAGACATTTCAGAGCAAGTTCCTTTCTTAATGTCACTTCTAAACCCATTTTACAAGTTGAAGCATCCTTCCTTTTCACCCACAACTTTACTTTACAGCTTTTTGGATACTTCAACACCAAGAAATACTTTTCAAAAGACATTTCAGAGCAAGTTCCTTTCTTAATGTCACTTCTAAACCCATTTTACAAGTTGAAACATCCTTCTTTTTCACCCACAACTTTACTTTACAGCTTTTTGGATACCTCAACACCAAGAAATACTTTTCAAAAGACATTTCAGAGCAAGTTCCTTTCTTAATATCCCTCCTAAACCCATTTTACAAGTTGAAGCATCCTTCCTTTTCACCCACAACTTTACTTTACAGCTTTTTGGATACCTCAACACCAAGAAATACTTTTCAAAAGACATTTCAGAGCAAGTTCATTTCTTAATGTCCCTACTAAACCCATTTTACAAGTTGAAGCATCCTTTCCTTTTCACTCACAACTTTAGTTTACAGCTTTTTGGATACCTCAACACCAAGAAATTACTTTTCAAAAGACATTTCAGAGCAAGTTCTTTTCTTAATGTCCCTCCTAAACCCATTTTATAAGTTGAAGCATCCTTCCTTTTCACCCACAACTTTACTTTACAGCTTTTTGGATACCTCAACACCAAGAAATTACTTTTCAAAAGACATTTAAGAGCAAGTTCCTTTCTTAATGTCCCTCCTAAACCCATTTTACAAGTTGAAGCATCCTTCCTTTTCACCCACAACTTTACTTTACAGCTTTTTGGATACCTCAACACCAAGAAATACTTTTCAAAAGACATTTCAGAGCAAGTCCCTTTCTTAACGTTACTCCTAAACCCATTTTACAAGTTGAAGCATCCTTCCTTTTCACCCACAACTTTACGTTATGGATTTTTGAAGACCTCAACACCAAGAAATACTTTTCAAAAGACATTTTAGAGCAAGTTCCTTTCTTAATGTCCTTCCTATACCCATTTTACAAGTTGAAGCATCCTTCCCTTTCACGCACAACTTTACTTTACAGCTTTTTGAATGCTCCAACACCAAGCAATACATTTCAAAGGGCATTTCAGAACAAGTACTTTTCATAATGTCCCTCCTAAACCCATTTTACAAGTTGAAGCATCCTTCCTTTTCACCCACAACTTTACTTTACAGCTTTTTGGATACCTCAACACCAAGAAATGCCTTTCAAAAGACATTTCAGAGCAAGTTCCTTCCTTAATGTCCCTCCTAAACCCATTTTACAATTTGAAGCATCCATCCTTTTCACCCACAACTTTACTTTACAGCTTTTTGGATACCTCAACACCAAGAAATACTTTTCAAAGACATTTCAGTGCAAGTTCTTTTCATAATATCCATCCTAAACCCATTTTACAAGTTGAAGTACCCATCCTTTTCACCCACAACTTTACTTTACAGCTTTTTAAATGCTCCAACACCAAGCAATACCTTTCAAAAGACATTTCAGAGCAACTTCTTTTGTTAATGTCACCTCTAAACCAATTTTCCAACTTGAAGTACCCATCCTTTTCACTCACAACTTTACTTTACAGCTTTTTGGATACCTCAACACCAAGAAATACCTTTCAAAAGACATTTCAGAATCAGTTCTTTTCTTAATGTCCATCCTAAACCAATTTTACAAATTGAAGTACCCATCCTTTTACAAACAACTTTACTTTACAGCTTTTTGGATACCTCAACACCAAGAAATAATTTTCAAAAGACATTTCAGAGCAAGTTCCTTTCTTAATGTCCTTCCTAAACCCATTTTCAACTTGAAGTACATATCCTTTTCACCCACAACTTTACTTTACAGCTTTTTGGATACCTCAACACCAAGCAATACTTTTCAAAAGACATTTCAGAGCAAGTTCCTTTCTTAATGTCCCTCTTAAACCCATTCTACAAGTTGAAGCATCCTTCCTTTTCACCCACAACTTTACTTTACAGCTTTTTGGATACCTCAACACCAAGAAATACCATTCAAAAGACATTTCAGAGCAAGTTCCTTTCTTAATGTCCATCCTAAACCCATTTATAAGTTGAAACATCCTTCCTTTTCACCCACAACTTTACTTTAGAACTTTTTGGATACCTCAACACCAAGAAATACTTTTCAAAAGACGTTTCAGATCAAGTTCCTTTCTTAATGTCACTCCTAAATCAATTTTAAAAGTTGAAGCATCCTTGCTTGTCACCCACAACTTTACTTTACAGCTTTTTGGTTCTTTTGAATGCGCCAATACCATGCAATACTTTTCAAAGAAGTTTCAGAACAAGTTCTTTTCATAATATCCATCCTAAACCCATTTTCCAAGTTGAAATACCCATCCTTTCCACCTACAACTTTACTTTACAGCTTTTTGAATGCTCCAACAACAAGCAATACTTTTCAAAGACATTTCAGAACAAGCTCTTTTCTTAGTGACCGTCCTAAACCCATCTTACAAATTGAAGTACCCATCCTTTTCACCAAAAACTTTACTTTACAGCTTTTTGAATGCTCCAACACCAAGCAATACTTTTCAAAGGGCATTTCAGAACAAGTTCTTTTCTTAATGTCCTTCCTAAACCCATTTTACAAGTTGAGGTACCCATCCTTTACACCCAACACCAAGCAATACTTTTCAAAAGGCATTTCACAACAAGTTCCTTTCTTAATGTCCCTCCTAAACCCATTTTACAAGTTGAAGTACTCATCCTTTTCACCACAACTTTACAATCCTGCTTTTTTGAATGCTCCAACACCAAGCAATACTTCTCAAATGGCATTTCAGAACAAGTTATTTTCTTAATGTCCTTCCTAAACCCATTTTACAAGTTGAACTTCCCATCCTTTTCAACCGCAACTATACTTAACAGCTCTTGAATGCCAAAACACCAAGCAATACTTTTCAAAAGACATTTCAGAACAAGGTCTTTTCTGAATGTCCCTCTTAAACCCATTTTACAAGTTGAAGTACCAATCCTTTTCAATACAACATTACTTTACAACTTTTTTTCTGAATGTCCCTCCTAAACCCATTTTACAAGTTGAAGTACTCATCCTTTTCACCACAACTTTACTTTACAACTTTTGTGCACGCCACAATATCATGCAAGTTTCCACTTCAGTTCAGATTTTTTTGTGCACGCCACAATATCATGCAAGTTTCCACTTCAGTTAAGATTTTTCTCATGGATATGAAAAATTTTTAAATACTGTTCTAAATTTTTCATAGAAGATAGCAAGTTAAAGTTATCTTCTGAATTTTATTAAACAACTTACAGTTCAATTCTAATTTCTCCAAAGAAAATAAAAATCTTCCACTTCAGTTCTTAATTTCACAAAGACACAAGGAAATTTAAAGTTCTATTTGAAATTTTTCCGTAGAAGATAGAAAAAGCTATACCATAGTTGTGAATATTTTACCGGAAGATAAAAATTTCTACTTCAATTTTAAATCTTCTCAACGAAGTGAAGACAACTTACAGTTCTAGTCATCATGCAAGATTCCACTTCAGTTCAGATTTTTCTCAAAGAGATGAAAAAATTTAAAATACTGTTCCAAATTTTTCATAGAAGATAGAAAGTTCAAGTTATCTTCTGAATTTTATTAAAGAACTTACAGTTCAATTCTAATTTCTCCAAAGAAAATAAAAATCTTCCACTTCAGTTCTTAATTTCACAAAGACACAAGGGAATTTAAAGTTCTATTTGAAATTTCTCAATGAAGTGAATAAAAGTTCAAGCTCTTTTCTGAATTTTCTCTATGAAAAAGAAATTAGTTATTGATCAATTCTATTTTTCCTAATAATATAAAAAGGTTCCACTTCAGTTCAGATATTTACCCAAAAATATAAATTTTAAATTCTCCTCCAAATTTTTTGTAGAAGATAGAAAAAAATACACATTGATCGTGAATATTTCACTATAAAGATAAGGAGCTAATTTTCTCATTGATGTGAAGAAAAGTTCAAGTTCTTTTCCTAACTATCCATATGAAAAGAAATAAGTTACAGATCAATTCTATTTTTCAAGAAAAAATAAAAAAATTTCCACTTCAGTTCAGATTTTTCTCAGAGAGATGGAAAGAAATATTAAAAGAAATAAGTTACAGATCAATTCTATTTTTCAAGAAAAAATAAAAATTTTCCACTTCAGTTCAGATTTTTCTCAAAGAGATGGAAAAATTTAAATTACTGTTCTAAATTTTTCATAGAAGATAGAAAAAGTTATACGTTGATCATGAAAAGTTAACTCAAGTCTGAGTTTTATTAAAGAACCTACAGTTCAATTCTAATTTCTCCAGAGAAAAATAAAAATCTTCCACTTCAGTTCTTAATTTCACAAAGACACAAAGAAATATTAAGTTCTCTTCTGAATTTTCTTAGAGAAAAGAAAAAAGTTATAGTTCAATTCTAATTTGTTTTCAAAGAAAATAAAAAATCTCCAACTTTTTAATAAACATTCTAAGCGCTTAACATGCTAACGTTTCCTAAGATAATAGAAATATAACAAAGTAATGTATAAAATATTTTTATTGAAGTAACAACATGTAGTAACAACATAAAAATACAAAGTCGACCAGGGGGGATTTTCCAGCGAGTATTGTTAGGTTAGGTTAGACTAGATTAAGTTAGGTTAGATTAGGTTAGGTTAAGTCAGGTTAGGTAAGTTAGGTTAGGTTAGCTAAGTTAGGTTAGGTTAGCTAACAAACATCTCTACATGTTTAAGTTAGGTCAGGTTAGGTTAAATTAAGCTATTTTAGGTTAGGTTAAGTTAGGTTAGGTTAGCCTATGGGGGATTTTCCGACGAGTATGGTTAGGTTCGGTTAGACTTGATTAAATTAGATTAGATTAGGTTAGGTTAGGTTAAGTCAGGTTAGGTAAGTTAGGTTAGGTTAGCTAAGTTAGGTTAGGTTAGCTAGTAAACATCTCTCCATGTTTAAGTTAGGTTAGGTTAGGCTAGATTAAGTTATGTTAGGCTAGGTTAAGTTAGGTTAGGTTAGGTTAGCCTACGTACGCGCACGTACTTTACGTACTACTACCCGTACTTTGTTATATTTCTATTATCTTAGGAAACGTTAGCATGTTAAGCGCTTAGAATGTTTATTAAAAAGTTGGAGATTTTTTATTTTCTTTGAAAACAAATTAGAATTGAACTATAACTTTTTTCTTTTCTCTAAGAAAATTTAGAAGAGAACTTAATATTTCTTTGTGTCTTTGTGAAATTAAGAACTGAAGTGGAAGATTTTTATTTTTCTCTGGAGAAATTAGAATTGAACTGTAAGTTCTTTAATAAAACTCAGACTTGAGTTAACTTTTCATGATCAACGTATAACTTTTTCTATCTTCTATGAAAAATTTAGAACAGTAATTTTAAATTTTCCATCTCTTTGTGAAAAATCTGAACTGAAGTGGAAAATTTTTATTTTTTCTTGAAAAATAGAATTGATCTGTAACTTATTTTATTTCATATGGATAGTTAGGAAAAGAACTTGAACTTTTCTTCACATCAATGAGAAAATTAGCTCCTTATCTTCATTGTGAAATATTCACGATCAATGTGTAACTTTTTCTACCTTCTACAAAAAATTTGGAGGAGAATTTAAAATTTATGTCTTTGGGGAAACATCTGAACTGAAGTGGAACCTTTTTATATTATTAGGATGCTTCAACTTGTAAAATGGGTTTATGAGGGACATTAAGAAAGGAACTTGCTCTGAAAAGTCTTTTGAAAAGTAATTTCTTGGTGTTGAGGTATCAAAAAGCTGTAAAGTAAAGTTGTGGGTGAAAAGGAAGGATGCTTCAACTTGTAAAATGGGTTTATGAGGGACATTAAGAAAGGAAATTGCTCTGAAATGTCTTTTGAAAAGTAATTTCTTGGTGTTGAGGTATCCAAAAAGCTGTAAAGTAAAGTTGTGGGTGAAAAAGAAAAGGATGCTTCAACTTCTAAAATGGGTTTAGGGAGGACATTAAGAAAGGAACTTGCTCTGAAATGTCTTTTGAAAAGTATTTCTTGGTGTTGAGGTATCCAAAAAGCTGTAAAGTAAAGTTGTGGGTGAACAAGAAGGATGCTTCAAATTGTAATATGGGTTTAGGAGGGATATTAAGAAAGGAACTTGCTCTGAAATGTCTTTTGAAATGTATTTCATGGTGTTGAGGTATACAAAAAGCTGTAAAGTAAAGTTGTAGGTGAAAAGGAAGGATGCTTCAACTTGTAAAATGGGTTTAGAAGTGACATTAAGAAAGGAACTTGCTCTGAAATGTCTTTTGAAAAGTATTTCTTGGTGTTGAGGTATCCAAAAAGCTGTAAAGTAAAGTTGTGGGTGAAAAGGAAGGATGCTTCAACTTGTAAAATGGGTTTAGAAGTGACATTAAGAAAGGAACTTGCTCTGAAAAGTCTTTTGAAAGGTATTTCTTGGTGTTGAGGTATCCAAAAAGCTGTAAAGTAAATTTGTGGGTGAAAAGGAAGGATGTTTCAACTTGTAAAATAGGAACATTAAGAAATGAACTTGCTTTGAAATGTCTTTTGAAAAGTATTTCCTGGTGTTGAGGTATCCAAAAAGCTGTAAAGTAAAGTTTTGGGTGAAAAGGAAGGATGCTTCAACTTGTAAAATGGGTTTAGAAGTGACATTAAGAAAGGAACTTGCTCTGAAATGTCTTTTGAAAAGTATTTCTTGGTGTTGAGGTATCAAAAAAGCAGTAAAGTAACGTTGCGGGTAAAAAGGATGGATGTTTCAACTTGTAAAATGGGTTTAGCAGGGACATTAAGAAAGTCACTTACTCTTAAATGCCTTTCGAAAAGGATTTCCTGGTGTTGAGATATCCAAAAAGCTGTAAAGTAAAGTTGTGGGTGAAAAGGAAGGATGCTTCAACTTGTAAAATGGGTTTAGAAGGGACATTAAGAAAGGAACTTGCTCTGAAATGCCCTTTGAAAAGTATTGCTTGGTGTTGGAGCATTCAAAAAGCTTTAAAGTAAAGTTGTGTGTAAAAAGGATGGGTACTTGAATTTGTAAAATGGGTTTAAGAGGGACATTAAGAAAAGAACTGGTTCTGAAATGCCTTTGAAAAGTATTGCTTGGTGTTGGAGCATTCAAAAAAGCAGTATAGTAAAGTTGTGGGTGAAAAGGATGTCTACTTCAAATGCCCTTTGAAAAGTATTGCTTGGTGTTGGCGCATTCAAAAAGCTGTAAAGTAAAGTTGTGTGTAAAAAGGAAGGGTACTTCAATTTGTAAAATGGGCTTAGGAAGGACATTATGAAAAGAACTGGTTCTGAAATGCCTTTTGAAAAGTATTTCTTGGTGTTGAGGTATCCAAAAAGCTGTAAAGTAAAGTTGTGGGTGAAAAGGAAGGATGCTTCAACTTGTAAAATGGGTTTAGGAGGGACATTAAGAAAGGAACTTGCTCTGAAATGTCTTTTGAAAAGTATTTCTTGGTGTTGAGGTATCCAAAAAGCTTTAAAGTAAAGTTGTTGGTGAAAAGGAAGGATGTTTCAACTTGTAAAATGGGTTTAGAAGTGACATTAAGAAAGGAACTTGCTCTAAAATGTCTTTTGAAAAGTATTTCTTGGTGTTGAGGTATCCAAAAAGCTGTAAAGTAAAGTTGTGGGTGAAAAGGAAAGGATGCTTCAACTTGTAAAATGGGTTTAGAAGTGACATTAAGAAAGGAACTTGCTCTGAAAAGTCTTTTGAAAGGCATTTCTTGGTGTTGAGGTATCCAAAAAGCTGTAAAGTAAAGTTTTGGGTGAAAAGGAAGGATGTTTCAACTGGGAAAATGGGTTTAGGAGGGATATTAAGAAAGGAACTTGCTCTGAAATGTCTTTTGAAAAGTATTTCTTGGTTCGAGGTATCCAAAAAGCTGTAAAAACAAGTTGTAGGTGAAAAGGAAGGATGCTTCAACTTGTAAAATGGGTTTAGAAGGGACATTAATAAATGAACTTGCTCTGAAATGTCTGTTGAAAGGTATTTCTTGGCGTTGACGTATCCAAAAAGCTGTAAAGTAAAGTTGTGGGTGAAAAGGAAGGATGCTTCAACTTGTAAATTGAGTTTAGGAATGACATTAAGAAAGGAACTTGCTCTGAAATGTCTTTTGAAAAGTATTTCTTGGTGTTGATGTATTCAAAAGGCTGTAAAGTAAAGTTGTGGGTGAAAATGAAGGATGTTTTAACTTAAAATGGGTTTAGGAAGGACATTAAGAAAGGAACTTGCTTTGAAATGTCTTTTGAAAAGTATTTCTTGGTGTTGAGGTATCCAAAAAGCTGTAAAGTAAAGTTGTGGCTGAAAAGGAAGGATGCTTCAACTTGTAAAATGGGTTTAGAAGTGACATTAAGAAAGGAACTTGCTCTGAATTGTCTTTTGAAAAGTATTTCTTTGTGTTGAGATATACAAATAGCTGTAAAGTAAAGTTGTGGGTGAAAAGGAAGGATGCTTCAACTTGTAAAATGGGTTTAGGAGGGACATTAAGAAAGGAACTTGCTCTGGAATGTCTTTTGAAAAGTATTGCTTGGTGTTGAGGTATCTAAAAGATGTAAAGTAAAGTTGTAGCTGAAAAGGAAGGATGCTTCAACTTGTAAAATGGGTTTAGGATGGACATTAAGAAAGGAACTTACTCTGAAATGTCTTTTGAAAATTATTGCTTGGTGTTGAGGTATCCAAAAAGCTGTAAAGTAAAGTTGTGGGTGAAAAGAAAGGATGCTTCAACTTGTAAAATGGGTTTAGGAAGGACATTAAGAAAAGAACTTGTTCTGAAATGCCCTTTGAAAAGTATTACTTTGTGTTGGGCATTCAAAAAGCTGTAAAGTAAAGTTGCGTGTGAAAAGGATGGATGCTTTAATGTGTAAAATTGGTTTAGGAGGGACATTATGAAAAGAACTTGTTCTGAAATGCCTTTGAAAAGTATTGCTTGGTGTTGGAGCATTCAAAAAAGCAGTATAGTAAAGTTGGGGGTGAAAAGGATGTCTACTTCAAATGCGCTTTGAAAAGTATTGCTTGGTGTTGGCACATTCAAAAAGCTGTAAAGTAAAGTTGTGTGTAAAAAGGATGGGTACTTCAATTTGTAAAATGGGTTTAGGAAGGACATTATGAAAAGAACCGGTTCTGAAATGCCTTTTGAAAAGTATTGCTTGGTGTTGGTGCATTCAAAAAGCTGTAAAGTAAAGTTGTGCGTAAAAAGGATGGGTACTTCAATTTTTAAAATGGGTTTAGGAGGGACATTAAGAAAAGAACTGGTTCTGAAATGCCTTTGAAAAGTATTGCTTGGTGTTGGAGCATTCAAAAAAGCAGTATAGTAAAATTGTGGGTGAAAAGGATGTCTACTTCAAATGCCCTTTGAAAAGTATTGCTTGGTGTTTGATCATTCAAAAAGCTGTAAAGTAAAGTTGTGGGTGAAAACGATAGGTACGTCAATTTGTAAAATGGGTTTAGGAGGGACATTATGAGAAGAACTTGTTTTGGAATGCCTTTTGAAAAGTATAGCTTGGTGTTGGAGCATTCAAAGAAGCAGTATACTAAAGTTGTGGTTGAATAGGATGACTATTTCAAATGCCCTTTGAAAAGTATTGCTTGGTGTTGGAGCATTCAAAAAGCTGTAAAGTAAAGTTGTGGGTGTAAAGGATGGGTACTTCAACTTGTAAAATGGGTTTAGGATGGACATTATGAAAACAACTGGTTCTGAAATGCCCTTTGAAAAGTATTGCTTGGTGTTGGAGCATTCAAAAAGCTGTAAAGTAAAGTTTTGGGTGAAAAGGATTGCTACTTCAACTTGTAAAATGGTTTTAGGATGGACATTATGAAAAGAACTGGTTCTGAAATGCGCTTTGAAAAGTATTGCTTGGTGTTGGAGCATTCAAAAAGCTGTAAAGTAAAGTTGTTGTTGTAAATGAAGGGTACTTCAATTTGTAAAATGGGTTTAGGAAGGACATTAAGAAAATAACTTGTTCTGAAATGCCCTTTGAAAAGAACATAACAAAAGGTAACATAACATAGCCTAGCACAGCCTCACCGCACCTGACCTAGCATAACCAAACATAACATAACATAACGTAACATAACCTCACATTTGAAATTACAAGAAAACCGGGGGTCCTTTGGGGACCGGGGGCTTCCTTCGGGGTTGGGGTGGGGTATGAGGGCCCTTTGAGGGTTGGGGTAGAGGACCTCACAACATTGTTCACACGGAACTTGTGTATTATAACGACCACAGAGTTTCACCCTCAAATTCTCTTCTAAAACCTTTTCTAAAATCATCTTTTAAAATGTCTCTAACTGTTTCACCGAAATAATTTCCTAAAATGTCTAAAACGGTTTCGCCCAAATAACCCTAAACGTATTTCTGCATGTTCCTTTTGTTTTTAGCATCCCTGCGCTGTCACATTTCAAATTACTAAGAAACCCTTTCGTGAATCAAAAATTCCCCTTAGAAACAACAAATTAATTCCCCTTTTCTTGACAAATCAATCAACCATGACATCATCTGTCAGACATTAAAACTTTGCCTGGAAAAATTAATCGACCTTTGGAAAAAGAGGTCATTGACCGATTAACCACGTGTTTTCCCTAGGGACTCTATGCCCATCTTTGGTGTGCTGTCAGCATTAAACTAAATTGTAGATGGCAGCAGGGTTGATGGATAGGACCTCATGAGGCCTTTCTACCTTCAGCGTAGTTGATTTCCAGATAGAAAATATATTTTTGGGGAGGACACTCCCCCACAACCGTCAGGGCAAGGATTATAAGTTATGGCCTGGGGGCTTATACGGTTTTTATTGAAATCTTTTTCGTAGAAACTTGAAAAAGGGCTCATTAAATTTGAAATTCAAAGGGATAGTACCCTTTTCAATAGTCGAAAGTGATTTGAGGGAAACTAACCCCCCTAAGACCTCATGAGGCCTTTCTACCTTCAGCGTAGTTGATTTCCAGATAGAAAATATATTTTTGGGGAGGACACTCCCCCACAACCGTCAGGGCAATGATTATAAGCTATGGCCTGGGGGCATATAAGGTTTTTATTGAAATCTTTGTCGTAGAAACTTGAAAAAGGGCTCATTAAATTTGAAATTCGAAGGGATAGTACCCTCTTTAATAGTCGAAAGTGATTTGAGGGAAACTAACCCCCCTCTCACGCCCACCTTTTCCCCAAACACATCCAATCAAAATTTTTAGATAGCCATTTTATTAACGTAGTTGAAAGTTTTGGAAATTAGGTCTTTAAGGATGACAGCTCCTCCCCCCGCAGCCCTCAGGAAAAGGATTGTAAGTTATGCCCAGGGGCATATAAAGTTTTTATTGAAAGTGTTGTCGTAAAAACTTCAAAAGGGCTCATTCAACTAGAAATTGAAAGGGCTAGTGCCTTTTTTAACAGTTGAAAGGGATTGGATAGCGACTAACGCCCCTCTCACGCACACTGTTTTCCAAAACACATTCAATCATAATTTTGAGATATCCATTTTGTTCAACGTCGTTGAACGTTCCGGAAATTAGGTCTTTTAGGATGATAACAACCTCAGAGCCCTCAGTGCAAGGGTTTTAAGTTATGCCCTGGGGGCATATAAGGTTTATATAGACAGTTGTTGTATAAATCGTATGCAGCACATAGGCGCTGCTTAACTAAAGAACGGGGACACTCGAGAACGAGACAAGAAACGGGGACTAAGTAAAGAGAAGGACACTCCCCCACAACTCTCAGGGCAAGGGTTTTAAGGTATGCCCTGGGGGCATATAAGAACCATGTTGGCACAATTTATTATTTATCAATTTTTTCCTTTAGAGCAGGGCACTTCGTATCGAAGAAGTTGTCGTAGAAACTTCGAAAAGCACTCATTCAATTGGAAATTGGATTGGCTTGTGCCCGTTTAATAGTCGAAAGTGATTGGGAGGTGACTAACAGCCCTTCCACGCCCACCATTTCCCGAAACACATCCAATCAAAATTTTGAGATAGCCATTTTGTTCAGCACAGTTGATTTCCTGATAGAAATTATGTTTTTGAGGACAGTCCCCCAGAACCCTCAGGACAAGGGTTGTAAGTTACGCCCTTGGGCCACATACGGTTTTTTATAGAAGGTGTTGTGTTATGAACTTTAAAAACGGCTCAGTCGATTCAAAATTCAAAAAACTAGTGCCCTATTTAATAGTTGAAAGGTATTGGAAAGTAACTAACCCGCCTCTCACGCCCACCTTTTCCCCAAACACATCTAATCAAAACTCTAAGATAGCCATTTTATTCAACGTAGTTTTAAGTTCTGGAAATTAGGTCTTTGAGGATGACAACCCCCCACAGTCCTATGACAACCCCCCACAGTCCTCAGGGCAAGGGCTGTAAACTATGCCCAGGGGGTATATAAGGTTTTTATATAACGCGCTGTCGTAGAAACTTCAAAAAGGGCTCATTCGATTGGAAATTGAAATGGCTAGTGTCCTTTTTATTAGTCGAAAGTGATTGGAAAGCAACTAACACAACTTCCACGCCCACCATTTCTTTCCCCAAACACATCCAATAAAGATTTTGAGATAGTCATTTTGTTCCACGCAGTTCAAAGTTCAGGATATTATATCTTTGAGCAGGACACTTCCCCCAAAATCTTCAGGGCAAGGGTTATAAGTTATGCCCTGTGGGCATATAAGGTTTTTATTGAAATATTTGTCGTAGAACCTTGAAAAAGGCATCAGTCTATTGGAAATTCAAAGGGCTAGTGCCCTTTTTAATAGTCAAAAGTGATTTGAAGGCAACTAACCCCCCTCTCACGCTCATCTTTTCTCTAAACACATCCAATCAATATTTTAGATAGTCATTTTATTCAACGTAGTTGACGTTTTGGAAATTATGTATTTAAGGATGAACCCCCCCCCCTCCACAGCCCTCAGGGCAAGGGTGGTAAGTTATGCCCTGGGGGCATATAAGGTTTTTATTGAAAGCGTAAAAGCTTGAAAAGGGCTCAATCAGCTGGAAATTGAAAGGGCTAGTGCCTTTTTTAATAGTTGAAAGTTATTGGAGAGCGACTAACGCCCCTCTCACGCCAACCATTTCCCCAAACACATCCAATCAAAATTTTGTGATATCCATTTTGTTCAACATAGTTGAACGTTCTGGAAATTAGGTCTTTTAGGATGATAACCCCCTAAGAGCCCTCAGTGCAAGGGTTGTAAGTTATTCTCTGAGGGCATATAAAGTATATACTGAAAGTTGTTATAGAAATTTCAAAAAGGGCTCATTTGATTGAAATTGAAATTACCCTTTTTAATAGTCGAAAGTGAGTTGAAAGTAATTAACCCCCCTCGGACGCCCACCATTTCCCCAAAAACATTCAATCAAAGTTTAGAGATACCCATTTTGTTTAGCGTAGTTGAAAGTTCTGGAAATTATGTATTTAAGGATGACCAACCCCCCAGAGAACCAAGGGCAAAGTTTGTAAGTTCTGCCCTGGGGGCAAATACGGTTTTTATAGACAGAGTTGTAGTAAAACTTCAAAAGGGGCCTATTCAATTCGAAATTGAGAGGGCTAGTGCCCATTGTAATAGTCGAAAGTGATTGGAGGGTAACTAACCCCCCTCTAACGCCCACCAGTCCTCCAAACACATTCAATCAAAATTTTCAGATAAAAATTTTTTTCAACGTAGCAGAATGTTCTGGAAATTAGGTCTTTGAAAATGACACACCCCCCCCCCAGCACTCAGGGCAAGGGTTGTAAGTTATGCCCTGGGGGCATATAAGATTTTTATTAAAAGTTTTGTCATACAAATTTCAAAAGGGCTCATTTGATTGGAAATTGAAAGGGCTAGGGCCATTTTTAATACTTGAAAGTGATTGAAGAGCGACTACCGCCCCGTTCACGACCACCATTTCCCCAAACACATCCAATCAAAATTTTGAGATAGCCATGTTGTTTAACGTAGTTGAAAGTTCTGGAAATTCAGTCTTACAGACTGACAACCATCCTAACAGACCTTGGGGTAAGGGTTTTAAGTTATGTTCTGGGGGCATATAAGGCGTTTATAGAAAGCGTTGTCGTTTCCAAAAGGGCTCATTCGATTGGAAATCGAAAGGCCTAGTGCCCTTTTTAACATTCGAAATTGATTGGAAGGGTTGACATTTTTATAGTAAGGATCGAAGTGGGTATAACGTATTATTTTTTGTTGTTGTTGTTGTTGTTTAGACCAGGGCACTTCGTATCGAAGAAGTTGTCGTGGGAACTTCGAAAATGATTCATTCAATTGAATTTAGAAAAGGCTGATGCCCTTTTTAATAGTCGAAAGTGATTTGAGGGCAACTAATCCCCCTTCCACTCCCACCCTCCCACGCCCACCCTCCCACGCCCACCCTCCCACGCCCACCCTCCCATTTCTGCCCTTAAAATTTAACCAAATCAAAATAGCGAAAGTGTATCCAAGCTATCAAAGAAAGTAAACAGATTTTTTTTTTGCGAATGGTATCAAGTTTTCCATTTCAGGTCACCTGGAGGAGGTATGAAACTAAATTAAACAGTACTATTTGTGTCCAGATCTAAAAGGGTGTATGTTGTTGAAAATTGCTGAGAATTTTTCTCCAGCATACAAATAGCAGGCCAAACTATAAAGTCTTAAAAAACGAAAAGATTTAAAGTATTATTTTCTTTTTCCCTGAAAAGACTATGTCAATATAAAACGAACAGAAATTAATTTTAAAAACTTTTTCCACAAAATAAGTTTTTCAAAGGAAAGTAAAAAAAACTCTACCAAGCGTGAAACTACCACAAATCAGCATCGATAAATAAATGAAACCCAAAACGAAAAGAAATTACAATAATTAACCGACTCTAATTCAAAACATGGTAAAATCAACAGAAGTTTGACGCACAAACCATATTCCCTCCCAAGGCCAGAATAAAATTTGCACTTTACTGAAAGATCTACAAGTTAATGTGCATTGTCAGTTTAATATACATATACTGATATTTAGTATTAAAAATATCAATATTGTTTGATTTATTAAAGTTATAAAAGTAAAAACATTTATATTTTTTCAGTAAAGTAAAAATTTTGTTCTGGCCTTGAGAAGGCATAAGGATTTTGCGCCCAACTTATGTTAATTTCTGCTCGTATTGAGTTTGACTCGGTTAATTATTGTAATATCTGTTCGTTATGGGTTTCATTTATTTATTGATACTGATTTGTGGTAGTTTCGCGCTTGGTAGATTATTTGATTTTATTTTTCTCATTTTTTGTTTAATGGAGTTCTTTACTTTTCTTTGAAAAACTTATTTTGTGGAAAAAGTTTTTTAAATTAATTGCTGATAAGCCCGTGTCAGCAATCTGTATGCACATAGTATATTTTGATTTAGTTCAAGTTTCCCTCAACGTTTTCTCAGATACTTATTTCAATATCCTCAGTCTTAGTAGTTCTCGCTACAGAAAAAGTCGCTGTAGTGACAGTGGTGGTAGTAGTAGTCGTAGTTGTGGTAGCAGTAGAAGTAGGGGTAACTTTAACAGTAGTAGCATGCAAATATTGCCTTTTTCGTCAATTGATCATCCCCTTTACAATTTTTTGAAAGCTCCCGAGTGGCACACTCTGTAATTCCTGAACTGCGTTGTCTGGATGGCCCACATCCACAAAACATGCTTTGGTTTCTTTCAACATTCCCTGAAAAACTCACCTTAATGCCCTTCGTATTTTGCGAAAGTACAAGTCAAACATACATACCCTTTCTCAATAATACATTATATATGTGAACAGTGAAAAAACTGCGTAACTTACACCCCTTTCCCTGAGGCCTCGGATGGAGGGTTGACATCCTCAAATGCATTATTACTGAAACTTTCAACTACACTGAACAAAGTTGTTATCTCAAAATTTTGATTGAATATGCTCGGGGAAATGATGGGTGTGGAGGGAGGGTGGTTGATCTCAAATCACTTTTGATCATTAAAAAGGGCACTGTAACTTCCAATTTCAAGTCAAATGAGCCCCATCTGAAGTTTATACAACCACCCGTTCCATAAAAACCTTATATGTCCCCAGGGCAAAGCTTTCAACCCTTGCCACAGGGCTCTGGGGGGTTGTGTCATCCCTGGAGTCATTATTATATGTTATTTAGACTATTTTGAAGAACGTGACTGTCTCGCAATTTCCATGAGATGCGTTTGGTGAACAGAGGGGTAGTCGGGGGGGGGGGGGGGTAGTAAATAATTTCTGAGAACACACTGGCTCATCATGATAAACAAAAAATCGCGAAGAAAGGAAACGAGGACAATTAACAGCCAGTGAAAAAATTGAAAAATTATGCAAATATTTCGGTCAAGACCTCCGCTTGACCGTCCTCAGTGCAGAAAATTTTAGTTCTGCATGAAAATGTTAATAAAAACACCAATTTTAGTTTGGTGTTTTTATTTTAAGGTTTGGTTTTATATTTTTATCAGTTTTATTCTGCACTGAGGACGGTCAAGCGGAGGTCTTGACCGAAATATTTGCATAATTTTTCAATTTTTTCACTGGCTGTTAATTGTCCTCGTTTCCTTTCTTCGCGGGGGGGGGGGGGGTAGTGGCCCTTCATCACTTTTGACTTTTAAAAAGAAACTAGATCTCTTAATAAGGGTGCTATAACTTCCAATTTCAAATTAAATTAGCCTCATCTGAAGGTCTTATGATCGGTCATTCCATAAAAACCTTATTTGCCCCCGGGGCATTACTTACAAACCTTGCCCCAAGTCTCTGGGGGGTTTTGTTAACCCTGAAGGCATTACTATATTTTTTAGACTATTTTGAACAAAATGGCTATCTCACAATTTCAATCAGATGTGTTTAGTAAAAAGAGGGGCAGTCGGGGAGGACTAGTTGCCCTCCATAACCTTTGACTCTTAAAAGGAGCTAGAACTTCTAACTTTCAACTAAATTAGCCTCCTCTAAAGGTTATACAGTCATCCCTTCCATAAAAAGCTTAAATGCCCCCGGGACATAATTTACAACCCCTCCCCTAGGCTCTGGGGGTTTGTTTCAATCCCAAACGCCTTGTTATATGATCTTTGGACTATTTTGAACAATTTGGCTATCTTAATATCTCTACTGGATGCATTTCGGGAAAATACGACGTCTACGAGGGGGGGGGGGAATAGCTGCCCTCCGATCACTTTGACTAAAAAAGGGACTAAAAATCCTGATTACCAACCCAATGAGCCCCCTCCAAAGTTTGTACGACCACCCTTTCTATAAAAAACTTATATCCCTCCAGGACACAACTTAAGACCCTTGCCCTGAGGACTGTGTGTGTGTGGTGGGGGGGGGGTGTCATCCTGAAAGACACGATTTCTGGACTTTTGAACTACACTGAACATAATGGCTATCTCAAATTTTGATTGAATGCGTTTGGGTTATTGATGGGCGTGGGGGGCTGTTTACCGTCCATTCACTTTCGACTATTAAAAAGGACACTAGTCTCTCAATTTCAAATTGAATGAGCCCTTTTTGAAGTTTCTACGACAATTCCTTCTATACGAAGTGTCTGAAAAAAAAATGATACATTGTGGCAACATCGTTCTTTACTTAGGCAGCGCTATTGCGCTGCCTATGATGTCACGGTTTGAGTGTTAGTGCAAATCAGGGAATACGAATTACCATGTGTTCAGACAGAAAAGAGAAATGTGATAGACAATCTTTATGGCACATATTTATATTATATTATTTATGGCAATATTTATAGCGACAGCATTTATGTTGTAATAAGAACAAGTGAAATCAACAAGTGAAATGACATCATTTTTATACAACTCTGAAAAAGGCTTGTTGCTCAGACTATCTGTCTTGACTTTTTCTCCAATTAGCCATGGCTCTTAATTTTTTCATCACTGTCAACCAATTTGATTTTAATTCAAAAATTTAAATGTTGATTAAAATCGACTTGGTGGTCTGTGATGAAAAAGTTAAGAAATTTTAATTCAAAAATTTAAATTTCAATAAGGTTTACTTTATTTTCTTGTCAACAATATTCATGTTAATTTTCCGATCACCACTATTTAATCCATCAAATCGTTCCTATAGGACTGGAAAGGGAATTTCGGGACTCATTCCATTTGGACTTTCATCTTCCTCAAATGGGTCCTGTTTCTCCAGTAGCAACGCTAACAAACACCAATAAAACACAATTAAACACCATAAACACCATAGACACCAATTAACATCAACAAAACACAAGAATAAAACACAAGTAATATAACGGAGATGTCCTTTTTATTAGATTTTAATTACACCAAATCATTTAACAAGCCTTTTCTAAATACTATTCGATTCCTTTTCTAGGATTTCTTTTTCCCTGACAATGATAAATGACTTTCAAACAGTGATCAACTTAAATGATTTTATTTGAATCGAATATCTTCCTTTTTATATAACCATTTTACCGAAATTCTAATGTCTAAAATCAAACGCTCTCAAGATTTAAGGTTCATTTATTGTACCCATTTCAAGCTATAAGCACCATTTTCCAGCAAGGCTACACTACGGATACCCATAGCACGATTTTCCACGAAGTTTTCACTGTGGACCAATGCAAACAAATCGAGTTTATTCTCTAAGCGTAGAATCAAGGCCGTATCCAGGGGGTTAGAGGGTTTGACCCCCTCCCCCTCCTCATAATGTTTGTCTGACACAAAACGTAACAGAAATGAATATAATCAAATTTTTGATGCGTTTTTTTTGTAACCCCTCCCAAAAATACTACTTTTTTACACCCCCTCCCCCCTCCCAAAAAAAAATAAATTGTTCGATACGGCCCCGGGTAGCATTCATAAATAATTCAGACTCGTCTCAATGCAAAAAGCCCAACATGGAACCAAACCTGGAAGAAAAGTCAAACTTGGTCTTACAAAATTGGTATTTCCACTCTTAGAAGTGTATGCGTTTTCATCAAGTACCAGTATTTATTTTAACCTCATCTTCCCATACTGATGCCAATTTTGCAAAAAGAGCTAAATACATACAAAGGTTTATTTTAATTTGAGCATTAATTTTTATTTTTTTGTTAACAATTATTCATTGCGAGGTAATATATATTCTGATCATTGACAAAAATCTAGGGCATCAGGACATTGTATACAAACATGGAATGAATTCGCGAACTCATTGTGAATTCGGCGTGAATTCGTTGTTTATTTGTTTAGTTTTCCGAAAACCTTTCTAACATATTACTATATTCGTCTGACGGTGATCTCTTATTATATTTCTCTTTGTCTCTCGTCCCTTCTCATTCTCTCCCTTCAGCTCTTTCTCGTTCTCGTAGAGTTGTTACTTAATTTCTTATTTAGATGTTTCCAATAAAGTTATTTTAAGTATGATTTTATTTCGGCTAACAAATAAATAAGCTGGCCTAGGATCAGTTTTTAATCTCGAAGAAAATAACGAAACGAGAACAAAGATAATAAAAGGGAAGATGTAAATCCCAATTCACAAATTTATGTGAGGCTTAACACAAAGGCATCATATTTGCTTCTGAACGATATTGAAATTTAATTTCCTACCGCAAATCCCTCGACAGCTATTTCTACAGATATCTTTTAAATAAACAACTAAAATATACAGTGTAAAATAAACTTCAGAAAAGTTTTCCAGAGCTTAGAAACTTTTATTTTCCATGTCTTGAAATTTCCGTGAAACGATCTATAAGCACCCTATTGTTATCTAGATCCTTTTTTTGCCATTTTGTGGTTAGAACCACATCCTGGCAAGAGATATAACTAATGTCTTTATTTAATGACTGCTTAAAACAGTCATTTGAAGGATTATAAAAGTTTATCGCTGATTAATGGCAAAGACATATTTTAATTGAAAGGGTAAGAAAAAGTCATATGATTATTTATTTTTATTCAGCTAGAAGCACCTCAGTCGATTTACTCTTTGTATCTATTCTATTTCTTATTAGATTTCGGAATAAGTTATGCATTATTCCCAGTCATAGGAACTGTTTTTTGAGGAATTTTGTTCTAAGCAATGCAGCAAAGACTGTAAGTGAACATCATATGGAAAAATGTTCTTTCGTTTTACTTGCTTAGAATTTCATACAGAAGAATCAATCAATATTTGCGTTCCTAGTGGCTTTTCATTAGATATAATAGCAGCAGCAGATTAGTACAACAACGGGTAAACTAGGCGGGGTCATTTAAATTCCTTTCTGACATCCGCTTAAAGTACACCTATGGGTGGCTAAAACGGTTCAAGGGGTTTGCCCCCCGAAAAATACCCCCCCCCTTCTTAGAAAACACCCCCCCCCCCCCGTGGAAAACATCCCCCCCAGAAAAAACCCTCTCCCCAGCAAATACCCCCCCCACGGAAAATACCCCCGGAAAATACCCCCGCGGAATATTTCCTCCCGGTAAATACCCTCCTGGAAAATACCCCCCCCCAGTGGAAAATAAGACTTTCCAAATTTGAGAATTTTGTTTGAGCTTTATTTTTTCAATTTTCGTTAGGGGAAGGAATTTTTGCACTTGTGTATTATGGGCCGCTCACTCAAGTTTACGCTGTGTAAAATTCGAGAATAAACCGGTTTTTCGTTAGTCTCTTCGTTACTTTAGAAATAAATTTAGGCTATATATTTGCACATTAGGGGGGGGGGGTAAATTATAGCGGTCCGCATGCAAAATGTGTTTGGTGCAATTATTCTGCTTATTAAATAGATAGATAAATAAGTGTATTTTAAAGCCAATTATACGGTAATGAACACAGTAAAATAAAATAAATTAAAGGCACAAATAACATAAACTTTGATCAGCGATCATAATAAAACACTTAAATGGAATACTACATTAACCTAATAATAGTACTTAATCTCAGGCAATGCGGTAGCGCTGCCTAAGTAAAGAACGATGTGGGCACAATGTTTTTTTTTTCCTCCATACCCGGGCACTTCATATCGAAGGAGTTGTCGTAGAAACTTCGGAAAGGGCTCGTTCGATTGGAAATTCGAGTGGCTAGTGCCCTTTTTAATAGTCGAAAGTAATTGGAGGGCAACTAGCACCCCCACGCTCATCATTCCCCCAAACACATCCAATCAAAATTTTGAGATAGCCATTTTGTTCAGCGTAGTTGATTTCCAGGTAGAAAATATGTTTTGAGGAGGAAATTCCCCACAACCCTCGGGGCAAGGGTTTTAATTTATGCCCTGAGGGCATATAAGAACGATGTTGGCACAGTGTACTATTTATTAATTTTTTTTCCTTTAGA
This sequence comes from Artemia sp. Qi Xiang Cuo, assembly GCF_049724085.1. Lineage (NCBI taxonomy): Eukaryota > Metazoa > Arthropoda > Branchiopoda > Anostraca > Artemiidae > Artemia > Artemia sp. Qi Xiang Cuo. The sequence continues at coordinate 23,713,617 of NC_142800.1, forward strand.
GCAGGGCACTTCATATGGAAGGGGTCGTCGTAGAAACTTCAAAAGGGGCTCATTCAATTGGAAATTGAGAGTTCTAGCGGCCTTTTTCATAGTCGAAAGTTATTGGAGGGCAACTAGCCCCCTCCCCCCACGCCCATCATTCCCCCAAACACATCCAATCAAAATTTTGAGATAGCCATTTTGTTCAGCGTAGTTGATTTCCAGATAGAAAATATGTTTTTGGGGAGAACAATCCCCCACAACCCTCAGGGCACGGGTTTTAATTTAAGCCCTGGGGGCATATAAGGTTTTTATAGAAGACGTTATCGTAGAAACTTCAAAAAATGCTCATTCGATTGGAAATTCAAAGGGCTAGTGGCCTTTTTAATCGTCAAACGTGATTGGAGGGCAACTAGCCCCCCCCCCCCACGCCCATCATTCCCCCAAACACAACCAATCAAGACTTTGAGATAGCCATTTTGTTGAGCGTAGTTGATTTCCAGATATAAAATATGTTTTTGAGGAAGAGACTCCCCCAAAACCCTCAGGGCAAGGGTTTTAAGTTATGCTCAGGGGCCATTTAATTTTTTTATAGAAGAAACTGTCGTATAAACTTCAAAAAAAGCTCATTCGATTGAAAATTCAAAGGGCTAATGCCCTTTTCAATAGTCTAAAGTGATTGAAGGGCAACTAGCCCCCCGCGCCCATAATTCCCCCAAACACATCCAATAAAAATTTTGAGATAGCCATTTTGTTCAGCGTAGTTGAGTTACAGATAGAAAACATGTTTTTGAGGAGGATACTACGCCGTAGCCCTCAGGGCAAGGGTTTTAAGTTATGCCCTGGGGGCATATAAGGTTTTTATAGAAGGTGTTGTCGTAGAAACTTCAAAAAAGGCTCACTCGATGGGAAATTCAAAGGATAGTGCACTTTTTAATAGTCGAAAGTGATTGGAGGGCAACTAGCCCCCCCCCCACGCCCATCATTCCCCCAAACACAGATAAAAAATTCAAAGGGCTAGTGCCATTTTTAATAGTCGAAAGTGATTGTAGGATAACTAACCCCCCCCCCCCCTACACCCATCATTTCCCCAAACACATCCAATCAAAATTTGGAGATAGCCATTTTGTTCAGCGTAGTTCATTTCCAAATAGAAAATATGTTTTTGAGAAGGACACTTCGCCACAGCCCTCAAGGCAAGGGTTTTAAGTTATGCCCGGGGGGCATATAAGGTTATTAAAGAAGGCGTTGTCGTAGAAACTTCAAAAAAAAGCTGATTCGATTGGAAATTCAAAGCGTTAGTGCCCTTTTTAATAGTCAAAAGTGATTGGATGGTACCTAGCCCCCCCACACCCATCATTCTTCCAAACACATCCAATAAAAATTTGGAGATTTTGTTCAGCGTAGATGATTTCCAGATAGAAAATATATTTTTGCCCTGGGGGCATAAAGGGCTGATTCGATTTGAATTCAAGAGACTAGTACCCTTTTTAATAGTCGAAAGTGATTTGAGGGCAGCTAACCCCCCTCTCACGCCCACCTTTTCCCCAAGCACATCAAATCAAAATTTTTAGATAGCCATTTTATTCGACGTAGTTGAAAGATTTGGAAATTAGGTCTTTAAGGACGACAACCCCTCCCCCCACAGCCCTCAGGGCAAGGGTTGTATGTTATGCCCTGGGGGCATATAAAGTTTTTACTGAAAGCGTTGTTGTAGAAACTTCAAAAGGGCTCATTCAATTGGAAATTGAAAGGGCTAGTGCCTTTTTTAATAGTTGAAAGTGATTGGATAGCAACTAACGAACTTCTCACGCCCACCATTTTCCCAAATACATCCAATTAAAATTTTGAGTTATCCATTTTGTTCAACGTAGTTGAAAGTTCTGGAAATTAGGTCTTTTAGGATGATAACCACCTCAGAGCCCTCAGGGCAAGGGTTGTAAGCTATGCCCTGGGGTATATAAAGTTTTGTTGAAAGCGTTGTAGTAGAAACTTCAAAAGGCCTCATTCAATTGAAAATTGAAAGGGCTAGTGCCTTTTTTAATAGTTGAAAGTGATTGGATAGCGACTAACGCCCTCTCACGCAAATCATTTTCCCAAACACATCGAATTAAAATTTTGAGATAACCATTTTGTTCAACGTAGTTGAAAATTCAAGAAATTAGGTCTTTTAGGATGATGGCCCCCGCAGAGCCCTCAGTGCAAGGGTTTTAAGTTATGCCCTGGGGGCATATAAGGTTTATATAGAAAGTTGTTGTATAAATCATAGGCAGCACAATTCGGGGACACTCGAGAACGAGACAAGAAACGGGGACTAAGTAAAGAGGAGGACACTCCCCCACAACCCTCAGGGCAAGGGTTTTAAGTTATGCCCTGGGGGCATATAAGAACTATTTTGGCACAATGTATTATTTATTAATTTTTTCCTTTAGAGCAGGGCACTTCCTATCGAAGAAGTTGTCGTAGAAACTTTGAAAAGCGCTCATTCAATTGAAAATTGAGTGGCTTGTGCCCTTTCTAATAGTCGAAAGTGATTAAAAGGCGACTAACACCCCTTCCATGCCCACCATTTCCCGAAACACATCCAATCAAAATTTTGAGATAGCAATTTTGTTCAGCGTAGTTGATTTCCAGATAGAAATTATGTTTTTAGGAAGACACTCCCCAAAGCGCTCAGGGCAAGGGTTGTAAGTTATACTTTTTATAGAAAGGTTTTTATAGACAGCGTTGTCTTAGAAACTTAAAAAAAGGCTCATTCGATTAGAAATTCAAAGTGCTAGTGCCCTTTTTAATAGTCGAAAGTTATTGGAGGGCAACTAACCCTCGTCTCGCGCCCACCTTTTCCCCAGACACATCCAATCAAAATTTTAACATAGCCATTTTTTCAACGTAGTTGAAAGTTCTGGAAATTAGGTCTTTAAGGATGAAAGCCCTCCCCCCCCCCAGAGCCCTCAGGATAAGGGCTGTAAGTTATGCCCTGGGGGCATATAAGGTTTTTATAGAACGTGTTGACGTAGAAACTTCAAAAGGGCTCATTCAATTGGAACTTGAAATGGCTAGTGCCCTTTTTAATAGTCGAAAATGATTGGAAGGCAACTAATACCCCTTCCAAGCATATCATTTCCCCAAACACATCCAATCAAAATTTTGAGATAGCCATTTTGTTCCACGCAGTTTAAAATTTAGGATATTATCCCTTTGAGCAGGACACTCCCCCAACAGTCTTCAGCGCAAAGGTTATAAGTTATGCCCTGGGGGCATATAAATTTTTATTGAAATATTGGTCGTAGAAACTTGAAAAAGGGCTCATTCGATTGGAAATTCAAAGGGCTAGTGCCCTTTTTAATAGTCGAAAGTGAATTGAGGGAAACTAGCCCCCCTCCCACGCCCAACTTTTCCCTAAACACCTTCAATCAAAATTTTTAGATAGCCATTCTGTTCAGCGTAGTTGATTTCCGGATAGAAATTATGTTTTTGAGGATGACACTCCCCCACAGCCCTTAGGGCTGTGGGGATTGTCCCCCAGTTGTCGTAGAAACTTTAAAAAAGGCTCATTCGATTGGAAATTCAAAGGGCAAGTGCCCTTTTTAATAGTCGAAAGTAATTAGATAGCGACTATCCCCCCTCTCACGTCCATCTTTTCCCCCAACACATCCAATCAAAATTTTAAGATAGCCATTTTGTTCAACGTAAGTTCTGAAAACTAGATGTTTGAGGATGGCAACCCCCCCCCACATCCCTCAGGGCAAAGGTTGTAAGTTATGCCCTGGGGACATGTAAGGTTCTTATAGAACGCGTTGTCTTAGAAACTTCAAAAAGGGCTCATTTGATTGGAAATTGAAGTGGTTAGTGTCCTTTTTAATAGTCGAAAGTAATTGGAAGGCAACTAGCACCCCTTTCACGTCCACCATTTCCCAAATCACATCCAATCAAAATTTCGAGCTAACCATTTTGTTCCACGCAGTTTAAAATTCATAAAATTATACCTTTGAGCAGGACACCCCCCCCCCCAGAGTCTTCAGGGCAAGGGTTATAAGTTATGCCCTGGGGGCATATAAGTTTTTATTGAAATCTTTTTCGTAGAAACTTGAAAAACGGCTCTTTCGATTGGAAATTCAAAGGGCTAGTGCGCTTTTTAATACTCGAAAGTGATTTGAGGGCAACTAACCCCCCTCTCACACCCACCTATTCCCCAAACACATCCAATCAAAATTTTTAGACAGCCATTTTATACAACATAGTTGAAACTTTTGGAAATTAGATATTTAAGGATGACAACGCCTCCTTCCCCCCCCCCACAGACCAGAGGTCAAGGGTTGTGAGTTATGTCCTAGGGGCATATAAGGTCTTTATAGAAAGCGATGTTGTAGAAACTTCAAAAGGGGGTTATTCAATTGGAAATTAAAAGGGCTAGTACCCTTTATTAGTAGAAAGTGATTGAAGGGCAACTAACGCCCCCCCCCTCTCACACCCACCATTTCCCCAAACACATCGAATCAAAATTTTGAAATGTCAATTTTGTTCAGCGTAGTCGAAAGTTCTGGAAATTAAGTCTTTTATGTTGATAACCCTCTCAGAGCCATCAGTGCAAAGGTTGTAAGCTATGCCCTGGGGGCATGTAAGGTTTTTACAGATACAGCTGTCTTAAAAACTTCGAAAGGTTTTCATTCAATTGGAAATTGAGAGGGCTAGTGCCCTTTTTATAGTCGAAAATGATTGGAGGTTAACTAACCACCCTCTCACGCCCACCATTCCTGCAAACACATCCAATCAAAATTTTCAGATAGCCATTTTGTTCAAAGTAGTAGAACTTAATGGAAATTAGGTGTTTGGGGATGTCAACCCCCCCCCCCCCCGCCCTCAGGGCAAGGGTTGTAAGTTATGCCCTGGGGGCATATAAGGTTTTTATAGAAAGCGTTGTCGTAGAAACTTCAAAAGGGCTCATTTGATTGGAAATTGAAAGGGCTAGTGCCTTTTTTAATAGTTGAAAGTGATTGAAGAGCGACTAACGCCCCTCTCATGTTCACCATTTTCACAAACCCATCCAATCAAAATTTTGAGACAGCCATTTGGTTTAACTTAGTTGAAAGTTCCAGAAATTAGGTCTTAGAGGATGACAAGCACCCTCACAGTCCTTTGGGTAAGGGTTGTAATTTATGCCCTGGGGGCATATAAGGTGTTATTTAATTTATTAAAGTTATAGAAGTAAAAACAGTTATGTTTTTGTCAGTAAAGTGCAAATTTTGTTCTAGCCTTGGGAAGGGATAGGGGTTTTGAGCCCAACTTATTTTAATTTCTGCTCGTTTTGAGTTTGACTCGGTTATTTATTGTAATTTCTGTTCGATTTGGGTTTCATTTATTTATTGATGCTGATTTGTGGTAGTTTCACGCTTGGTAGATTTTTTTATTTTATTTTTGCTCATTTTTTGTTTAATGGAGTCCTTTAGTTTGATTTGAAAAAGTTATTTTGTGGGAAAAGTTTTTTTAATTAATCACGATAAAAGGGGGTCAACCATACAGTCTTCTAGATGCCGAGTTTGGCGTTCACTTCTGGTCCCGCAGCAAGTACAAGTAAATACAATAAGGGAGTCAATTTACTGTTATGTATACACAGAGCTTTAGTGTCATTCAATTTTCTTAGCCATGATTTTCTTTTCAAAAAAAAAAAAAAAACAACAACAACAACCACTCCTGAGTTTTTGGCTATTAATCTTGCCTCAAAATATGGCCGTAAACATTGCTTAAGCTCCCTATATGAGCTAATGTTTTTTCTGTCGTCGAGATTAACCAACTCAAAGAAACTTTGTTTTTTGGTCTTCATGTCGGACATTGAATGATCAGTTGAAAAAAAAAAATTTTTAAGCAATTCATCTGGTGCCAGACGAAAAACTCCCTGTTTTAAATAAGGCTGAATAAGGCAAGAAAAACCCAAAGGGCAACACTAGGAAAGTTGGTCTACTTTTACTTTTCACCAAGTTGGTTGAGATCTCACAACCCATTTAGTAGGTGCCTTGATGTCAGGAGTTTTATGGCCTTCTCCCCCTGTGCAGAGGTTGGGTTGCGTCCAGACGCCAAAAAATCAAATACGAGGCTATATGTTAGTCTCCGTCTAATATGCCTCGAATCTGACGGCCCCCGCCTTTGATTTTGTGCTGATGACAAAATTTAGGGACCTTCTTACCATCTCCCAATAGAGGTTGTAAAGAGCCCTTGAGCGAGCTCAGGGTTCCAAACGGCACAGAGATTACAATAACTCTTTCTCCGAACTAAGTCTGGCTGATATCTGACAACCCTTTCTGGAAGATATCTTACCAGTATAAAATTAGGGTTGCCCCTCCTCTTTCCAAAAAGAGGCCAAATTTGTACCAGACTTTAATGAGGCAGAGATAATAAATCAAATGTAGTTCAGATTCAATTTCATTCAGATATGACAAACTTTCAGATTATTAATCTGAAGACATATACTTTAGGAGCCTCCTTTACTTTCCTTATACAGGTCACATCGGTTGCACACTCCCCCTCAAAAATAGGTCATATACTCTTATTTCCTGTTGTATTTTGTTGAGGTCCATCAAAATGTTCTGGCACACCTCATAATGATGAAAATTTAGGAGCCTTCTTGACCACAAATGAAATTAAAAATTTAATAACCTCTTCCATTAGATCTTTAGATTATCATCCCCCCTTTTATCCCCCACAAGGTCAGGTTGAGTTCTAAATACTAAAAGGCGTAACTACTACACTAGCTCTTGCATCTCACCAACTTTGGCCAATATATGACGATCCCTTCTGGCAGATGTGCTGAATATAAGAGTTTGGCGATGCCTTGCCCAACTCGCCCCTCCTATGCCCTTAGTAGAGCTTGGATTTTGTCCAACTTTCCATTAAGCTCGGTGGATATGCGATAACAACATCAGCTTAATTTTACTCCAGGGGCCTCCTCCACCACCTAGGAGTCGGATCGTAACTAATTTTTTTTTTTGTTAGTGTACCTTATACACATATGAAACCACAGAAAATTTCATTAAACACAACGTGATTTGGGATTTCCGGATTGACTTTTTCCGTATTAGTTCCAAGAAAGCTGGAAGTGATAAAGAATTTTCGATTAGGGACTTGAACAAGTGATATGATATGTTTTACAGGTCTGACGCTCAAAGAACTATAATAAGTTTACTTTCAGAGCTAGGACAATTTTATGTTTTTCTTGAATATAGTAATTCGTAGGCTTAAACAAATATTTATATTTATGTTCAGAAAAACTACTGCAAATTTTATGCGCTTCAAACGTTTTCGATCCACTTTGCTATCTCTAAATGTAAAAGCTTATTGGAATTATGTCTCTTAAACTGATAATCATGAAAAAAAACTTGCGGAAGTAGCAAGGCTGTATCCAGGGGCGGGGGGTAATTTGAACCCCTCCTGAATTTTTTGTCTGACTCGTAAAAATCTAACAGAAATGTATATATGTGGTTATGATGTTTACTAAGAAATACTAATATTAAGTGAATTTAGTATTTCATTTAAATGTCTTCTAATGATCGCTGACATCAGTTTATGATATTTCTACCTTTTTGTGTTCATGGCCACATTTTTGGCTTTAAAATACACTTTATCTTATCTATCTTATCTATAAACAAACTTTTGATGCGTTAAAAAAAAAACTGTACCCCCCCCCCTCCCCCCTCATGAGCAAAAACCCTGGGTATGGCCTTGGGAAGTAGTAGTGTTGTTGCACAGCACATTTCTTTTTACTAAAGTGGCAAACTGTTAAGACAAATTAGGATTGTTAAATTCAAGTTCAGCGTCTCTAGTATGTTCGTTTCTGTGTTTACTGCATAAAAAACTCTTACAGTGAATGAAACCAATAAATCAGTTAACCATTTAATGGTCAGAATAATAATTTAATTGCGAATTTCATGGACTCATGGTCTCTTTTTCCTTTGCAAACAGTTTAACGTTTTGCAAACTTTGCAAACTTTTCCTTTGCAAACAGTTTAATTTTGCCAGAATAGCCACTTCATGTATTGTTTAAGGAATCTTTTCAGGAAAAATCATTTCTTGAAAAAATGTCACTGTTCGACAAAAACCACCTAAACAGTGGTGGCGTCAATTGAGGAGGGAAACAGGTGTCTCTGGGAATTTTTACCCTCCTATGATCTTTAACCAGGGGCGTAGCTACAGTATTTCTATTGGGGGACAAGAAGGGGTGTTATTGAAGTAGTTACTATTCAAGCGGTAGGGAAGAACACTAACTAGTTAAGAAACACGCTACTTGGTGAATTTAAAAACATTAAGCAATACATTTTAAACAATAAACACACATTAAACAATCATAAATATAAGTGCTGGTGCTCGGTTTTTATTCAAATTGTCAGCAATGTGTTTCTGCAGACGACAGTAGTATAGCGTAAACAATTTTCCAGATGGGCAAAGGTGGATGTCGTATACACTCGGCTTTTTTCAGCCAGATTCACCACTAATACTGCAGTATATATCCTTTCACTGTAGTATAAACTTTTAATATACGTGATTTATTGAAATGCAACTTATTATTTTTTTTATTAAAGTGTTTTGTTGGTATTAAATTGAATTGATTTATATTAATAAATAGCATTGATATCAGCGGGCCACATAAAGCTGAAATAAAAATCATAGGCAGCGCAACAGCGTTGATACAAGTAAAGATACAAGTTAAGTCAAAGTATTACCAAAGATTGTGGTAACATTATATTGTGACATATTCCCCACATTTACTTAATGACCGTATTTCAAATTTGAAATGATTCGAAAAATAAATTTAAATGTATTAGCATATCCGTTGGGTATTGTTTGACAAAGTATATCCAGAAAATCTGAGCGATTCTTGGCAACATTGCGGTAGAAACCTAAAATTAATTAAAATGCCAGGGATGTCAACTGGAAAGGAAAATTGACTCCTACAGTTGGAAAACTAGCTTCCCCTTTGTATCTTTGTTTAAAAAAAAACTAAAAAAAAATTAAACGAAACCTTTTTTTGTGTAAATCAGGGTATGGGGGGTATACATTTTCAAGAGGGGGGTTACACTGAGTAGCCTATCGTTTTTGTGTCTATAATTCCCTTCACAATTAAAGCTCGGTCTCCTAGTGCTGCATGATAAAACTGATAACAATAAAAAAAGAGAATGGGCTGGTACCACTTACATGTGCACACAAATTTCAAATTGTGAGAAAAATTTACATATTTTTTTAATTCATTTTATTCTATTCTCAGCAGAAATTTCATACAGCATGCTGATGCAGAGATAAATTTCCCACAAGTAGTGCTGGCGTTGAGCGAAATGCTACTATTTTAAATCATAATTTTTAGCACCTTTATGTCTTTATGAAGCTGGTTAAAAGAAATGTTTAAAAAGAAAAAACAGCAAGAAGTCAGCATAGTATCATACATAGAGGCAGTTTTACGTTTATGCGGTAGTTTATTAACAAAAAACGCAAGGAATCAGACGTTATCAGCGCTTATATTTCAATTAGAAACAAGAGAATTGAAACAGGAGAATTTTTATTAAATACTGGAAATAAAAATTAAAACAATTAAATAATTCCTGGAGCGGATTTTCCTCTACCAAGTTCCATGACCAAACTACAACCGATTTGGCCTATCTACTTATAGTACGAATATCATTACAAAAAGCATTAAGTCTTATTTTATTTTTCATACTGGAAATTATATTCACGGTGTATCTACCTTCTTATTCTTCAATGATTACATTATTTTGTGTCCTATTTGCAGATTTAGAGAGTGTATTCATTTCCACTTTTAAAAGTTTTAAAACAAGAGAATCGAATCTTGAACTGATAGATTTTACAAAGTAAGAGCATCTTAAATATAAGGGAAAAAATTAACCTTAGTAAATTAGGTGAAAAATTAACCTGAGTAAATGAGGCGAAACAGGAAGCATAGAACATTTTTCAATTTTGTCATTAAATAGGCTCACCTTTTTAGCTGATGGTAAGGTTTCAAAGGCTATATATGCGGAAAAATGTTAATGTGGAGCATATTATAAAGTGTAATGGCCCCATTTTACTTGTTTTACTTATGCTAAAAGCGAGCATAGATTAATTAAAAAAAATTATCTGCTCAAAGTAAAGAGCAAATTTTACACTTAAAACGAGCAACAGTTTTAAAGCTACTTAATAAATTATAGTTTTTCATCAATTTTTGGTGGGAAGCAACTGCGCCCTACCCTCCCCACCCCACCCCCTTAGTGACGCCACTGTATTTAACTATACCTCCTTTATTTCATTTATAAATGCCTTTTTTTGTATTTTCATTGAAAAATTAAAAAAACGACTGCCCCCCCCATAGATTTGAAAAGTACTATGATCTCTTAATTTTAGCGAATTGGCGCCTTTGTGCCTAATTTTTTCATTAAAATGTGCTGAAAAAATTCAACATAAATTGAAAAATTCAAACATAAGCAAAAAATAATCAAGTAATAACTTTAAAACTAGAAAAATTCTACGTTTCAGAATGGCATGGGTCCAAAGATTATACCAACCCTTTGTGCAGGTCTGCATGCACTCTGTCTTGTAGTTTGGGACGAACAAGTTCCTCTTTGAAGCATGCACTATCATATGTCATTTTTTCAGGACAAGAAGTTTTTTGGAGGGTTCTAGCAGTTTCTTTTCATGGAGCCTGATGTGAATAATTCCGGAAAATTCTTTTAACTGCAGTGGAACGTGTTATATTATTTTTCTAACCTAATATCTATATAAGAAATAAAAACCAAAGAAAACACCCAAATGCTTTACCCTTTGACATTCACCACCTATAAATGTGTCTCCGAGTTTTTAGCATCCTTTGTAATCCTTTTCAGTCTTGTACAAAGCTCTGTCAACAAAGAACTAATTAACAATTCAACTGACGGCTTAATTATTGTATTTGAGCGTGATTCAACATTTTTATCAAATAATACCATGAAGGAAGTTATTATATCGACAACTCCTTTAACGGAAGTGACTTTGATAAAACCAAACTTGACTGCCAAATTTGAAGCAGGGCATGAAGCATCAAATATTGAAGGAACGGGAATAAATACTTCATCTTCTTCCAAAAAGTATAACAGAAACGGGATACACAATACTGATGCTACAGCTCTAATCGCTCGTTTTGGAAAAACAACAGCTTTTAAAGATCGGCAACTGCGAGATAAAGGTGACTCTGACCTACAAAACAATACTATGTATACAAACATACACAAAGATGTTGCACAACCAGATGTAGTGGTAATAAATTCCACAGACCTTGTCAATGACCTAGGTTTAAATCCAGATGATAGCACTATTGTGAGCTTATTTACACTAGAAAAAATACAGTCAAAGAATACCGACACAACGTCTATCTTAGATCCTCCAACCGAAATAAGTGGAATTGATAATAAATACAATGAAGATTCTATGTTTAAAGTACCTCTCTTGAATACTTCATTATACCTTTCGACAAGCTCGAATGCTATGTCTGATCCTGACACGATGTCTATGTTCAGGAGTAATGCTCCTCAGTTTAAAAATGACAATTTTAGTGTTAACTTCATTGATACAAATTTAAAAACTACCAACAAAGCTGAAATTAGTAGCAAATTTAATGAAGATTCTACGACCAAAGAGCTGCTGCTAAATAATTTATCACATCTTTTGACAATTCCAAACACTATGTTTGAGCTTGACAAAGATTATCCTTTGCAAAGGGGTAGTATCAATACTGATACGACAGCTCTGATCGCTCGTTTTGGAAAAGGAACAGCTTTCAAAGATCATCAACTGTGGGATAAAGATGACTCTGACCTACAAAACAATACGATGTATACAAACATAAATGAAGATGTTGCACCGGCAGATGTAATGGCAATCAATTCCACAGACCTTGTCATTGATCTAGATTTAAATCCGGATGATAACTATATTAGCAGTATATTTACGCTAAAAGAGATACAGCCAAATAATACCGACACAATGTCTATGTTAGATCCTCATAGCGAAATAAATGGAGTTAATAGAAAATACAATGAAGATTCTATGTTTGAAGCCCCTCTCTTGAATATTTCATTACACCTTTCGACACATTCGGATACTACGTTTGATCCTGATACGATTTCTATGTTCAGGAATAATGGTCCTCAGTTTAAAAATGACAGTTTTAGTATTGATTTCAATGAGAAAGCTGCCCACAAAGTTGAAATTAGTAGCAAATTTAGTGAAGATTTTACAACTAAAGAGCCGCTAATAAAGAATTCGTCATATCTTTCGACAATTCCGAACACTATGCTTGAGCGTGACAAACATCCTACTTTGCAAAGTGGTGAACCTCAGTTAATGGACGACCACTTTAGCCCAGAATTGAACGAGACAGTTTTTGAAAGCACCCCAAAATCTGGAACTGTTATAAAATGCAGTGAAGATTCTACGTTAGAGCCACCAATCCTAAATAGTTCATTGTATCCTTCCACAGTTTTGACAACTATGCATGATAACGACAGGCGTTTTACGTTGCAACATGATGGTTTTCGGTTAATAAATGAAACTTTTGGTGCGGGGTTGACTGAGCCTAGTTTTAAAGACATAATTTATGTCACTAATACAGGATTAGGGAACATAAATTCAAATTCGGAAAACATCTCAAGAATTTCTACTATATGTAATGGAACTATTCAAGCAACCGAGATAGCTCCAGAAGACGATGGTTCATTGTATAAAGGAAGGCTCATCGACCGGTAGCTTTTAAATTTATTACTTCTTCTTTTTTTCCCTCCCCCTCTCTCTATGTATATCCCCTACTCTCTCTCTTACTCTCTCTCTCTCTCTCTCTCTCTCTCTCTCTCTCTCTCTCTCTCTCTCTCTCTCTCTCTCTCTCTCTCTCTCTCTCTCTCTCTCTCTCTCTCACTCTCTCTCTCTCTCGCTTGCAATGCGATATGACTTTCACCTTGACAAACAGGTCACTTGTGTGACCAGTATGGAAAATCAACTAAAACTATAGTGAGTATGAAGTACTGTATTTGTGATTGCTTAAACATAAAAAAAAAGTCATGAAATTGAAATGAAAAATAGTTAGTAATTACCATTTTAATTACGAGAACTGAAGGGATAATTATAATCTTTTCAGTTCTTAATATCTTTCAGACAATATATTCTACCATTGAAAGCAAGGATTTAGCAAACAAATAATGAATCAATAGTTCAGGAAATAACAAATAATTATAGAATAGTTACGCCCTATAGTGCCATACTGTAATTGATCTTAACTTGGTAATACAGGGCCAAGACCCCAGAATTCAAAATCCTTTGCAGCAACACACTGCAGGGCTGGGAATTTTATTCTGGTGATGAGATAATTCGAAAGCATATCCATACTAATCCAAACAAGAAGAAGAAGAAAAATTATTGGGGATGCTGTAGGGGCGCTTCAAAATTTATCTTAGCTTGGTAGTACAGGACCCAGAGTTCGAACTCAGCTGCAACAACACACTGCAGGGCTCAGAATTTTATTCTGGTGATGAGATAATGTAAAAGCATATCCATACTAATCCAAACAAGAAGAAGAAGAAAAATTATTGGGGATGCTGTAGGGGCGCTTTGAAATCGATCTTAGCTTGGTAGTACAGGACCCAGAGTTCGAACTTAGCTGCATCAACACACTGCAGGGTTCGGAATTTGATTCTGGTGATGAGATAATGTGAAAGCATGTCCATACTAATCCAAACAAGAAGAAGAAGAAAAATTATTGGGGGTGCTGTAGGGGCACTGTGAAATTGATCTTAGCTTGGTAGTACAGGACCCAGAGTTCTAATTCAGCTGCATCAACACACTACAGGGCTCGGAATTTGATTTCTGTGATGTTTATGAAAATACGTCTCCATACTAATCCAAAACAGAAGAAGAAGATTACATGTGCTACTCTCAGTTTAATTGGGCTATTTTGAAAATACACTTTTTATTGTCAAAACTTTTCATTTCTGCCTCTATTTTATTCCATCATATCCATAAATAAAACATTTAAAACAATTATTGATAACTTTTTATGAAATCTCTTTATCTAGACAAGGCAACATTTTGAATTGACGGATCAAATAATGTATTCATTTTTTGAAAGTCTATTGAAGATATATTATACGGAGCCGAGGCAAACGCACAACATTTTATTAAATCAAGTATCAGAATCATAATCAGTACTGGACGTGGAGAGAGTGAGGGCAATGAGGGCAATTACGATGCGAAAATGAATGATTTCGGAAATGAGCCTATGAAGTGACGTCCTAACAGATAATCATCATAAAGGTAATTGGCTACAAAATCTATGTGGGCTAGGTGGGGAGGGTTTTGAGTAGAATAAATTTTAGCTAAAATCGAATGCTATTCTTGGGATTAATCATCTTTTAAGGATAAAAGACAAAAAAAAGGTCCAACATTAATCTGCGGAGATAAGTTTTAGGATCAAGATGAGATATCTTTCATTCGGATGGGATGCAGCATTTTTAGAGGTAAGGTCTGAAAAAGTCAAATATAGGCTTTCTGCATGTTAGAAATAATATCTTATGGAAAAGGAGTATGAAATTCAAGATTTGGGATTGGAGCGAGACCTTCCTCCAAATTCAGTCAGAACCAGAAGACATTCTTTATTCTACAGATGACTTAGTTCCCTTCTGCATCACTTTAGCATGAGACATTTTCTCGGTGGCAACTTTAGAATTTCGTAACTTACATCCCGAACTCAAAAGTTCTTTCTGAAGGGTTAGTGCTTTGTAATATGGCTGATTTACTTGATTTAATTCCAGTTCGTCTTCAAAGGTCGTTTTGGGCCCTCTCCCTTAACCAGTTCATTGATATGCCTCCAGTAGGTCCTTCTGTCGTCAGCCAAGCGGAGGAGCTGTTGCAGGTTATAGGGTAAAAAGCTTTATTTCCATATCTTCGGGGGACGACCTCTGGGGCGTCTTACTCCTCCAGATAGGCATCAGGATTGTAAAACTGGAGTTCGCAAGTTTCAGGCGTCTTTTGACATCTTTGAGCTGGTTGTTATCAGAAGTAAGTAGGCTCCTTAGGTAGGTGAAGTCTTCTACGCACTCAGTTATATCTCCACTAAGCCGAAGGCTGATATTTACCTATGAATCGGGCTTGCATGAGCAGCGCATGGCTTTCGTTTTTGAGGTGTTAATGACCATTCCGAAGAGGTTGGTAAACGAGTGAACGCTGTTAGCCTAAGATTGGAGGTCTTAAAGGGAGTCGGCTATTAGGCCTGTGTCATTGGCATATGCTAGTTTATCTATCACTACTCCTCCAATAAAGGTGTCGGACAGGTTGTCTGTGAGTGAAAGGGCTGCATGTAGGAAGAGACTGAACAGCTCCGATCATAATTGGCAACCTTATAACACTCCAGTAAAGGTTTCGAAGCTTTCGGTAAGTCCTTCTCTAGTTATGACACGGCTTCTGTACTCCTTATGCATATCTTTGTTCAGAAAGGTCAGTTTGGATGAGATACCAAAGTGAAGAAGGATTTGCCATTGACCACCTCTCCATATGAGATCGAAAGCTTGTTTAAAGTCTATGAAAAGGTGGTAGATGCTCAGCCAAGTTCACTGTACTTTTCAACGATCTGTCGGACAGTGAATATCTGATCAATTGTTGATCAATTAGGTTGGAAGCTGGTTTGTTATTCTAGAATGACCATTGATGAAATGGCTCATATATGCCTGAGCATGACTCTTATGAGGATCTTTTAGAGGCGGCTGGTAAGACTTACTGGGTGGTAGTTGTCGCAGACAGATTTAGAGCCTTCCTTATGTAGGGGGACTGTCTTCGCATCGCATCAAGGTTTGGGGAAGTGACCTTTTTCCCAAGCAGCTGTAGAAATTTTGTGGTAAAGTTCAAGAAGTGGTTCTCAGTTTATTTTCAGGAATTCAGGCTGGATTCCAGAGGTGGCTTATTCCTCCAGATGGGGATCAGGATTGTAAAACTGGAGTTCGCAAGTTTCAGGCGTCTTTTGACGTCTTTGAGCTGGTTGTTGTCAGAAGTATGTAGGCTCCCTAGGTAAGCTAAGTCTTCTACGCACTCAGTGATATCTCCACCAAGCCGAAGGCTGAGATTTACCTATGAATCGGGCTTGCATGAGCAGCGCATGGCTTTCGTTTTTGAGATGTTAATGACCATTCCGAGGTAGAGATCATGACTCTTATGAGGATTTTTGAGAGGCGGCTGGTAAGACTTAGTGGGTGGTAGTTGTCGCTGACAGATTTAGAGCCTTCTTGATGTAGGGGGACTATCTTCGCTTCGCACCAAGGTTTGGGGAAGGGACCTTTTTTCCAAACAGCTGTAGCAATTTTGTGGTAAAGTTCAAGAAGTGGTTCTCAGTTTATTTTCAGGCTGGATTCCATCAGGGCCGGCACGTTTATTTGTTTTCAGGTCTCTGATAGCTACTTCTATTTCAGCTACTTGATTTCCATATCTTCGGGGGACGACCTCTGGGGCGAGAACCGTGTGCTCGTTCATCGATAGCTACTGTTGCAGGACGAGTACTAGACATGCGTTGAGTATATCCTAGCTATTTGAGTTGTTGTAGGTTTATTCCAGTATTGTGAGTTTGATTCAGATTACGGAGAAGTTTGGAGTTTGAGACTCTGTCGTGGCAGGATACCAGCTATCCGTCGTAGGGATTTGGTTTCAAAGGCAGCTAGGCAACACTGATCTTCAGTCTTAAGCGCCAAGGATTCACAGGCATAGATGGCTATCGGAATAATGAGGGAGTAGAAAAGTCTCGTTTTGAGAATTATTGAGAAATTCTTATTCCTCCAGATGGGCATCAGGATTTTAAAACTGGAGTTCGCAAGTTTCAGGCATCTTTTGAAGTCTTTGAGCTGGTTGTTATCAGAAGTAAGTAGGCTCCCTAGGTAGGCAAAGTCTTCTACGCACTCAGTGATATCTCCACCAAGCCGAAGGCTGAGATTTACCTATGAATCGGGCTTGCATGAGCAGCGCATGGCTTTCGTTTTTGAGGTGTTAATGACCATTCCGAAGAGGTTAGTAGACGCGTTAACGCTGTTAGCCTAAGATTGGAGGTCTTGAAGGGAGTCAGCTATTAGGCCTGTGTCATTAGCATATGCTAGTTTATCTATCACTACTCCTCCAATAAGGGTGTCGGACAGGTTGTCTGTGAGTGAAAGGGCTGCATGTAGGAAGAGACTGAACAGCTCCGATTATAGTTGGCAACCTTATAACAGTCCAGTAAAGGTTTCGAAGCTTTCGGTAAGTTCTTCTCTAGTTATGACACGGCTTCTGTACTCCTTATATATATCTTTGTTCAGAAAGGTCAGTTTGGATGGGATACCAAAGTGAAGACGGATTTGCCATTGACTGCCTCTCCATATGAGATCAAAAAGCTTGTTTAAAGTTTATGAAAAGGTGGTAGATGCTCAGCCAAGTTCACTGTACTTTTCAATGATCTGTTTGACAGTGAATATCTGATCAATTGTTGATCAATTAGGTTGGAAGCTGGTTTGTTATTCTGGAATGACCATTGATGTAATGGTTCATATACGCCTGAGCATGACTCTTATGAGGATTTTTGAGATTCGGCTGGTAAGACTTACTGGGTGGTAGTTGTTGCAGACAGATTTAGAGCCTTCCTTATGTAGGGGGACTATCTTCGCTTCGCATCAAGGTTTGGGGAAGTGACCTTTTTCCCAAGCAGCTGTAGCAATTTTGTGGTAAAGTTCAAGAAGTGGTTCTCAGTTTATTTTCAGGAATCCAGGCTGGATTCCATCAGGGCCGGCACGTTAGTTTGTTTTCAGGTCTCTGATAGCTACTTCTATTTCAGAGTGAAGAAGGGGAGGTCTGTAAAGGTTACGGGAAAGCTGTCGAGAACTGTTGGGTCTTCGTGGATGACCGACTTCAGTTTATTTATAGTGATTTTTCCATAGAAAGCAGATTCCGTCTGTGGATTGTATCTCATGTCCATGTTCGTCTAGAAAGGAACACGCCTTGATGTCGTTCTTATTAGCCAATTCCCGCATTCTTCTGTACTGAAAGAGGGCCGATTTACATTGATAAAATTTTTTCTTTAATAAAAGCGTGATGCCCACATTGAATGGCTTTCTCTATAACCTGTTTGAGATGCTTGTATCGATTCCTGCTTTCTTTATCTTGCTTGTTCGTGAGTTGGCGCTTTTCGTCAAGGAGAGAGATGATCTCATCTGTTATCCAAGGTTTCTTGTTGTTTTTTGTTTTTTTTTGGGTACCCAGTGTGGAATGAGCAGCATCATATATGGTTTTTTTGCTGCTGGTCACCATGTAGAGAGTTCGACGTGAGTTCCGAAATTTTTTTGGATAGAGTGGTGATGTATGTCAAACGTGTGTTCTCATCTTTCAGGAAATCTACGCAGAATTTGGAGGTTTTCTCAGAAAAATTTGTTGCTGTTTGAAGTCTCGTTTTGAACCTAGACGTGACGAGCGAGTGGTCGCTGTCGAAGTCGCCAGCTAGCGTGACCTAGTTTAGGACGGACGTTTTCAAACGTCTAGACATGAGGATGTAGTCTATTAAGTATTTAGTTTTTCCCTGTCTTATATCATGGATGTCTTATGACGAGGTCTGTGCTTGAACAGTGGGTTTGTAATGACTAAATCGCTGTCTCTGCAGAATTCGATAAGGTGTTCTCCTCTTCTGTTCATTTGTCCATGGGCAAATTCGTCCATTACCTCTTCGTGCTCTCTTCGTGTCCTGTGTAGTTGTCCAGAGATGACGTTGAAGTCACCAGTAACAAGGATTACGTCTTTTTTAGGGATAGAATCAACTAGGCTTTGGAGCTGGAGATAAAAGTTTTCAGACTCTTCGTCGTCTTTGCTAGTATCTTGAGGGTATAGTTGGATAATTGTGAGGTTGGTATGTCATCTTTTCAGGCAGATCATGATGAGCCTTTCTGACAGGGTGGTTACAGCGGTTAAGGATTTTCTAGTCTTATTAGACAGTAGGAAACTTAGACCTTGTCGGTGTTTGCCATCATTGCGTCCCGAGTTTAGAAGGGTGACATCTCCTTGTTTCTCTTCACCAGTGACTGGAAGATGGATTTCAGCCAGAAAAATAACGTTCCAGCTGTACCGGTTTATCTCTCTTGGGAGTAGGTTCATGTTTCCTTGTTTGGCAAGAATTCTAGTGTTGAGTGTGCCTATTGACATAGTTGTTCTGGTGAAACAATGGCATCCAGGTTTGGACTTCTCAACGTAGATATATTCGCGCGGTTGTCGAGTCTTCGGCTGCCCCGGACGAGGTAGTACTGGTTCTCATACTTTATCTCTTGTTCGCATTCATAAATAAAAGTAAAGAAGGGGTTTCTTGGCTGGATTCAGGACAACGGTGTGCAACTCCTCTCTGTCCCTAGCAGGGGCCGACTGTATCTACTACCGTTAGTGCTCCCTTTTGGCGTCCTCCAACACCAGCAATTTAGTCCATTGCTGGGGAAAGGATTGTGACTAAGTGTTTTCATCCCTGTGCCGATGGACCCTGCCCAGTGCACATTAGAGGGGCCCTCCTCCTCAACCGTCCGAATTTTTGACCCCCAGACGATGGTGTTCAAGCTATTTTTCAAGACACTCCAAGACTGGGTCCCCCCTTGGTCCGCACCTCACTTCACAGGAGGCACATTGGGTGAGTTAAAAGCTCACTTCATGCCTCCCGGAATAAAAAGGGGTGGGTGGGTAGACATCCACCTCTTTGGGGTGGGAGGATGTTATAAAGAAAGATTTAAAGAAATTGAGAACTTCCTGGGAGGGTGTAAAAAGGGAGGCTTTGAAAAGATTGAGATGGAGGAGGAGCGTGCGTAACTGTGTTGGCCTCTGGTGGCTTGGTGTTGCGGTGAGTTGTTAGTAGTAGTAGTTATGCCTCCAACAAGGCGGATCGAAAATCGCTGTGTGATCCACGCAGCATGCCTGGCTTAAAAAAAAATATTTGACAGGAACATATGATGTGGGATGTTCTAAAGTCATAAGTAGTAAGGGTGTACGCACTTTAAAATCCACATTGAATTACACATGAATATGCGTGTAGTTTAACCGGTACATTGGCTTACCACGGGTCAGTCACCTATTACTACGAACGGTACTTGCCTTACCAGAAGGGTTTTTCTGAGGTAACACCCATTTTTTTGAGGTCAATCGGAGAGAGAGCGGTGGTTAGTCCATATACAGTAACTTGATTAGTAGGTTTTTTTTTTAAAACTTGGCAACGTATAATGTACTCAAGCAAAAACCCTATAAAATGTTCATACACTACAATCCAATTTTCATTATGTTTTAACACATTGATTATAGTACACTACATATTATTAACTTTGAAAACAATGGATTCGTCAATTTTCAATATGAGTACACTTTCATTCTTTATTTCCCAAAAAAAAAAAACATTTTACTAGTAAATTCAAATTTCAGGGGAACTTAGCCCCTGACAAAGAACCACAAACAAGCGCTAGTATAGTAAAAACGCATACCTAAGGGGCAAAATATAAATTCAACATGCACACAACAGGTGAACTTGACCGAGCCCTCCATTTTGAAACATATTAGAGTCATAAAGTAATATAAAAACAACCTTAAAAGGAACTACCTTCAAGTCATTGTAAACCTAAACCAAATAAATAAGAGGGCAAAAGCTCCCAAGACTTTAAGACAGAGCAGTAACAATTAACACCAAATAAGAAAAGGAAATATCATTGAATAACTAATACTGTTATTAAGACATGCAGACAGAAGCGCCACACATTCTTATTCACA
The DNA here is from genome assembly GCF_049724085.1 of Artemia sp. Qi Xiang Cuo. NCBI lineage: Eukaryota > Metazoa > Arthropoda > Branchiopoda > Anostraca > Artemiidae > Artemia > Artemia sp. Qi Xiang Cuo. The sequence continues at coordinate 23,734,383 of NC_142800.1, forward strand.
AAAGAATTAACGCATAGAAAAAACAAATAAAACCCATGGCTTAAAAGACATTGAAGTTTGAGGTATATAATACACATTTTTTGGCACGTGAACTCAACCTTGAAAAAAAAAATTAAAAAACAGTTTTACTAGTAAAATAAAATTTCAGGGGGACTTGGCCCCCACCCCACCAACAATACAAAATCTTAAGAATATAATGAGTATATTCGATAGTGACGACAAAGCACGCTTTTTTCTATTATGTAAATAAAATCTCTCCTCCACAGCTATCTTTACAAGTTGAAAAACAGATCTTTATCATTCAGAAACAAGTTATTTCCAAACGTGCTGTATTTTTCCGGTTGGAATAAAAAGCTTGCGTGTTACAAAGAGAGTGACAGTTTTGGGAGTCAAATTTCACAGCCTCTTGCTATCACAGAGATTAAAACCATATGTGTTTATAATTACAGAAAAGGGTCCTTTTTGGAACCAAACTACAACTTATCTGAAAACAAAAAGCTTGGTGATTAAAACGGGCTTTGTCTAATTCTAGCCAAAACTATGTGTTTTAATAATTTGAATCAGACATTTTAAGGATATCGAGTGTTCTTACTAAAGCGTATTTTGTATGTTTGTGTGTGTGTCTGTGTGTGTTTGTTTGTATGTTCCGACTCTTGCATAACAGTTTTAAGGAGCTATGGCTATATTCGTTTAAGATAGGCCATTTTCATTGATTTTGAAAATCGTTAAAATTTCACGGGAGCCATCTTTTAGCGTATTTTAAGCTTAAATGAAATTTGACTCGCATATGCTTTAGGTATTAAGCATTTGAATCTGATAAGAAGAGGCTTAATTTCTTTTAATTTCCATGATATAACGTATAAAATGCCTTAAAAATAGGGTGATATGTGTTCAGTTAATAAAGTTTTAAGAAGAAATGTCTGAAAAGTAACGATAGAATGACATTGTGACTTGACCTCGCTTTACCTCTCCGATGTGGTCTGTATAATACACAAGTAACGTTTAAAAAGTATTGCCAATTTAAAAAGAAATGGCTGAAAAGTGTTTTGAGGGAGATGGGTTGCATGGAGGGTTGAGTTGCACGAGGGTTCAGTTAAAGGGGGTACAGTTACACGGGGGTTTAGTTAAATTGGGTTGAGTTGCACGAGGGTTCAGTTAAAGGGGGTATAGTTACACAGGGGTTTAGTTAAATTGGGTAGAGTTGCACGAGGGTTCAGTAGCACAAGGGTTCAGTAACATGGGGATTCAGTTGTACAGGGCTTCGGTTATACAAGGGTTCAGTTACATGGAGGGTTCAGTTGCACGAGGGGAGATTTGCGAATTGGAGGAGATGGGATGATAGTGTACTGTATAATGCACAAGTGATGTTTTGGGGAGTATTATCAATTTAAACTAGTTTAGATATTAAAAAAAATTTTAACACGACCTTGCTGCACAGTGTTGTGAGGGAGAGGGGAGTGCGGGGAGGGGTGAGGTGCACGAGGTGTCAGAGAAAGGGGGGATAGGTACAGGGGGGTCGAGGGCACTTTATCTTTAAAAGAGGGCTTATTATTACATTATTAAATTTCTCTTCTTTTTTTAGGTGGAGGAAGATTCTTGCAATTACCCCCCTCCGGAAAAGAAACCAAGATGGAACGAAGCCACATTGAGTCAAGCTGCAAGGCCCTCCATCATCAAATATGCTGGTTCAAATATACGTGCTCTGGACCGGCCAATAGCCAGGCAACTTTTAATGCAAGGAGCCTCTCACGTCACTCTTAGCTGTGCACAAACCTCTACGCAACATGGGAGGAAATTGGAAAGAGAGTGGGATGCTTCTCATAATGCCTCAGCCCAGTCTACTCAAGATCGTGAGGTTGACCCCCTTCATTCTCTTCAAGGGACTTCAGGTGTAGAAGCCCAGTCAGAACTTGTATGTATATACATAATTTTTTTCTATCAGTATTTTCAAAAATAAGGTAGATTTTCTCAAGCGCATAGCTTTTGATGAGTAAAACTTTAGTTTGTTTATAAACTATTCTATAATAATCCTATTTCATTTTCTTTCAATAACCAAATTAGCAGTATATAAAGGAATACTTATAACACTGAAGTAGCAAATAGCTTATCATACATTTCTATAAAACCTTACCTGTAACTTCTCTTTTAAGCAAGATGTTTTCTAATGCAATAATCCATTATTTCTTTAAACAAACTAACTATATAAACAAATCACTATTTCACAGTTGACAATCATTCTTAAACTGGAATATGTTTTTTCACTAAGCCTGTAGGCGTATCGGTTTTTATCAAATGACCCATCGGCACGCTTTAATTATACCTCTTACGGATATAATAACAACATTAGTCATTCGTTGCAAATCAGGATTTCAAGTAACTTGATGCTTATATTCGATGATATTTTTACAGAGTAAAAAAGGTTTTTTTAATAATTTCCAAAAATATCGTCGCAGTGATGTAAAAAACCATTAATTATGCGAAACCGTTTTTGGTCATTTCAAGCAATTACTTTGACGAAACAGTAAGGGACATTTTAAAAGATGTTTTCGAAAAGAATTTGAGGGTGAAACTCTAGGGTAGTTATAATACAAAAGTTCTATTTGAACTGTTTTGTGAAGACCGATATCCCAACTTGAAAAGGCTTCGATCCTCCTACCCCGATGGAAGCTCCCGGCTCCCCAGGGTCCTCTCCGGAAGCTCTAAAAGTACCATCCAGCATTTTATTTGCACTTTAATTGTTGATATGGAAGGAGAAAAAAAAAGTTCATCTCTCTTACAATGATTTATTTAGTCCAGGTCAACTACATCCGGCACTTCAAACAAATCCGTTGCAAAAGGACATAGGAGAATTCGGATTGTTGAGAAAGTTACACCAACACCAGCAATCGATGTATGGGATCCGTGTCCATTAACCGAAGCTGAAGAGCAAGGGTTCATAGAACACACTGCATCGGTTGAACGATGGTCGAATTTTATTGAGAGTTATATTCAAGAGGGTCAAGCACTAGAGTTTGACCCCTATTTTGCGTTTTTATTCTGAAAATTTTTGGAATAAAACCATTAGTTTTATATATCATTCTCTTGTTCTAACTTATCCTCTAAGAATAAGACTTCATTTTCCTGACTAAAACAATATATATTTTTAACATGTTCAGTTGTCATTATGAAAGACATATGACAATGTAAATTTTTTTTTCTTTTTCTTTTAATTGTTCAGGTGGTGGGACAATGACTATGAAAAATTGACATAGTTTATTAACTTTATAAAAATAATGGTTATTTTACATAAGAAATAAAACTTTTTTTTTCTACAGATTAATGATACAGCACCACCGCCACCATTGAGTTATGAAACAAGTGAATTTACGGGACCAATTCTTTTACCGCCAACGGAGTTCAGTGATGAACCTGCATTAGTTCTAGAGAGTATGGAGTGGCATAGGGGTTTCCTTAATGATGTTTTTGGGGAAATGGCTAGCCTAAACGACTTAGACTGTGATATTGACAAGATTCAGGATCTGGGCTGAGCAGATAGTTTTATGTGTAAATATCGAGGTGATGCTACAGGTGAATCTGAACCGGGTCCTCATACAGAAATTCAGGCAGAGGGCAATTCACACTGTCTTTATCTATTGACTTCAAACACTTTGGAATATACACTAGGTGACTGCCTCATGCCATATCCAACCAGTGTTATTGAATAGACTGGGAGTGGTGGTGTTACTAACAATTCCCTGTCACCCTCCTCCATTCCACTAAATGATATAGATAGTAGTAGCAGTAGTACAACAACAAAATCAGTGTCCCCTCTGTCAGATTTTTTTGTGTCAAACTCTGCCTTGCACCACAAATAGGTCTACAGTGCCAAATTTTAGTGACCCGTTCAACTCTCTAATGTCGGGAGATATAATAACAGATCCCTCGGCCATTACACATTCATATACTGATAAGATTCAAGCCGTTCTTGAACAAAAGATGAGGGTGTGGGGGGTCAGGGAGGCATTCAACGCATAAATAGCAGTAAAAAAAATTTTTTTAATGAGAGCACAGGTGAGGTGTATTCGATATACCCGCACATACATACGTTTGCAATACGCATACATTTCTCAAACTTCCGAAAGGTTTTTCTTCGTTAGGTTACTGGTATTAAAACTAAATAGAAAAATTATAACGAGTGGGGTAGTGGATCTGTGGTTTATTTATTGAAAGTTTAAATGTTAATATATGTAGGTTTAAAAAGGATTTTATTGTAAGAGGTGGGCATGGGGAGAGGGCTATAGTTTTAAAATATCGTTCAGATTTAGAGGGATGTGGGGGGATACAACTAATCTGTTTCGATACGAGGCTACCGTGTTTCAAGTATGCATTTTTAATTGCAGCCTACATACCACTTCAAGTAGATGCATCTAAGAAAAAGTTGGATAAATGACAGTTAATGGTAGGGAGGGTTCAAAATTTCCTAAAGTAGATTTTAATTGTTTAAATGGTCATTTTCCCGTGACACTAAACGGAATAGATATTTTTGAGCGGGCTAATGCACATTTAAAGATTGGTGTCACGGTGTTACAGTATGAAACAGAATTTGAAGAGGGCCAGCGTTCCGATAAGAAGGGTGTATTATTTCCAGTGCGAGTTCCTTTAATTGAATCAGTAGAACATTGGGTGTGGCTTCTATACACCCCACCCACAGACTTCGATTCAATTGGTCATTTCAATCCAATTATGGATATTAGTAGGGTTCTAAGTGAGGGTAAAAAGCGGAATGGCGGAAAGCGGAGTTATCACTATCCAACAAGTCTGTCCATATTCTGCTCTGATTTAAAGTAAAAGCATTGAATGAAACACTGTAAATATCATAGATACCAGACTGGGGGGATACCAAACGGATATGTAGCAAGCTCGAGTTATAAATATGTCCAAAAAACACTTTTACAGAGCAATAAGATCGCTTTGGACTGCGAAGAAAACTGACAGACGTGTACGATTCGTCAAATTCAAATCGTGTTAAAATACATGAAGCCATAGGGGTCTCTTACGCTCACGCGCAACGAGATTCCAATAATGCCAGGCAAGTGCTGGATGTAGTTGAGATGTTGAGTGACGGGGAAGACTGCATGCGCTCGGCATTGGTCAGTCTAATCAAAACAGCGAACTGTGCAATTTCGCGCCTTCGTTATACAAACTATCCTATGCTCCTATCACCAGATGACATAGTGGCCATTAAAAATTGTACAAGGTGCTGGGTTTGCAAGTGAGAATTTGACGATGGTGTTGGTAATGGGGGGAGGAGGAAAGTGATCGACCATGATCATTTTTGCCAGGACATTACATCGAGAGGGAGTAACTTTAGAGGGGTAGCACACCAGTCATGCAATTTAAACGTTAGACAACAATATTTCGTACCTGTTTTTATACACAATTCCAATTACGACTTAAAGATTGTTCTACCGGCGTTTGCCCGCATTGCCAAGGGTGGTGTTGCAGATGACGTATTGGTAGATGGCTCTTTTTCACAGGATATTATACCCAACTCCTCAGAGTAGCTGAAGCCGATAGTGCTTATGTGGGGTTCAGCAGACTGAGACGGCACGTACCTGAATAAAATACGTTGCGCAGACTCTTTCTGCTTCTTCTACAAAACCTTAAGTTTGTGGTTTCAAGTGCAGAAAAGTGACGCAATTTATAACCTTCCTCATCTTAATCAGCATGATTTTGATAATGAAATGTATGTTATAGTAACGTGTCAAGGTATATATCAATATGATTATTAAAACTCTGGCTCGAGGCTAGATGAGGTGTCACTACCGCCCATTGAAGCTTTTTTCAATTCTCTTACTGAGAGTGAGTGCACCACTAGCGACTACGAATTGGGTCGGAGGGTTTTTTGGGTAATTAGGTGTTTTTTTTAATTCTTTTTTTTCTTTATCACAAACAATTTTCAATGTATGTGTGTGTGTGCAAGGCAGATCAATTTCCACTATTTAATGCCAGGCCCGGCCCTGACCCGCCGCAGGGGGCCCCCGTTCCCGGCACCCGGCGCTTCCCGGCCCGCCCCCGGCCGCCGCAGCAGCCGCCCCCCCGGGGGGAGGGGGGGGGGCCAAAATTTAAAATGCTGTAAATAAAAGTGTATGATATTATTTCAAGTGCATTATTCCAATAAATGTTGTATTTTTCTATAGATAAACAAAAAAAAAGTGTATTTATTTACGTGTTTTTCCTAGTGGGTATGTAAATGTTGTATTTTTTATTATAAATAAATTAAAAAAGTGTATTTTTTTCATGTTTAATGTGCCTTTTTCAATGTAGTATTTTTTAAAAGTATTGTTACCTTTTTATGTTTAATAAAAGAAAATATTATTCTTTATTCGTCTTCTTATTATTATTATTATTCTTGAACGGAGTAGTAATAGGGAAATTATTTTGTCATTAGACAGCCATAGTCTAAAGCTAGTTGTCTATGTGAAGTGTTGAAGGGAACATATATCAATTTAAAACACCATTCAGATCGTTTCTGTGTGGACCATCAATGTCGGGCAAAACAACACTCTTAACTAAAATAATTAAAAATTGCGATAAAATGTTTTCGGAAAAGCCAAAAAATATCTACTATTGTTGCAGTATCTGGCAGGAGTCATATGTTAAAATAAAAGCAATTGCCAAGACAGTGTTGATACCGATACAATTCATACAGCGACTTGATATTTTCATTATTATTGAACCAAACTCTTCTTTGATCATTGCCTATCTGGGTGAATCTATTGAACAATGGTCCCCGGAAATGATGTAACTGTTCACTGTTCGCTCTCATCATGAACAGATTTTCATCACTCTGGCTCTAAACAATTTCTTTCATCAGAGCAAATTTATGCGAACATTTGTATTGAACTGCACCTACTATATCATCTACAGAGTTGTTCGTGATTCTAGCTCGCTAATAACTCTCAATAAACAAATCTATCTAGGTGCTTCCAAATTTCTGCTCTCCGCATACAATCAGGCAACTAATAAACCCTACGGTTATATCTTATTGGATCTTAATCAAAATACACCCGAGGATCTGCGTGTGGTCACAGATATTTTTGACAATGAAATTACAGTATATTTCCCCGTGAACACCAAAAAGACCTATTAGTTGCTATCATGACACTGAAGAAACTACATGAAAATAGACATTTATTTTCAGTTCTAAGCACTTCGAAACCTGCGCCCAGGAAAGCAATACTCAAAGATTATATTTACAATGATTTTCTAAGTCTAATATCCAAACTTTTGTTAAATTTAACTGAGGGTAATGTTAAACTGCAAAAAGTAGTTGAGCAACAAGCAAAGCAACATCGTTCCATTGTACGTACATTGGCCTCTAAAAAGAAAGGAAAGAACTTTAAAAGGAAACGTCTTCTTTAGGCGGGCGGTAGCTTTTTAGCGTTTTAACAAACAATAATTGAAGGAATACTAGACAGTTTTATATATTGAGAATATAAAAAACATAAAAATTGACTACAATAGAACTATCTCTCTCACCAGTCGAACACATTGAGAACAATCTGAGTAAATTCCTTGAAAATGAGAATATCGAAGATGGAAAAAAAATGATTTTACTTAAAGATGCACTTTACCGAGTAAACGGACGTAGATCACATCAATCGAAACCCACTGCTGCTGCTGCTGCTGGTAATGACCCAAAAAAAAAACCCCGTTCTCAGGATTATGCTGGAACATAATTTAAGAGGCGGGACTTGGGTTCCATTGTCTTGAAAATTGGATATCTAATATCGTGAACAAACAAAACGACTCCTAACCTATCTCTTGGAAAGTGGTCAAGATCACATTCAAGTTGAGAGCAATGGAACAGGGATTATAATTCAGGGCAAGAGCTATAATCTACTTGATTTAATCTATGACATGGTTACAAATCGTAAAGGACTATTATCATTTGACTCTCATGTATACAAATTTCTAAATACAATAAATTTCTCCAAAGGTCTTATTAACAATATACAAATTCTAAAAAATTAAATGAAAATGCATTATCATAATCATCATCATCATCAACATTGAGACCATTAAAAAGTGAAGAAGAAGAAGATTTTAAATCAATTTTGGAAAATACTAGCACACCGCTGATAGCTAGACAAAAGCGAAGACGTATCAAGTCAACGTCAGCATCACCACCAACAGCCAGTATACAAAAGGGTAGTGGAAGTTACACAAAGTGTTTACGTTCAAAAAGGTTGAAGTTTTGACAGGTGTTTATGAAAATATTGGTGAGGCGGAGAGTTTAAGTTCCCCCACCACTCTTTCCAAAGTCACTGGTGTTCACACGAAAGTGTACAAGACTATCTACAAAATAAATCAAGTTACATTCTGCATAGAAATCATAGACTTCGTGCCAATCAATATCGAAAAACTAAAGCCTTTTACCCATTGCTTATAATGCAAGCAGATCTCCTGACTCTATATGAGATTCAACGACGTCACAATACACCGTACAAGTACATTCTTCTTGCAATCAGTGTTTTTTAGTTGCTATTCATAAGCCATTCCATCGCGATGAAAGAGAGTTGTTAAAGATTCTCAGTATGATGAAAGTGTTCTCAAACAGAATTCGTATAAAAAATTCAAACGGATCGCGGTAGTGAATTTGTTAATCCCCATGTTGCAAAAGTACTAGAGAAATATAGTACACTGCTCTATCATAGTCACAGTCCTATAAATGCTGCATTGGCCGAACGATTGATAAGATCTATTCGACTTTTAATTTACAGATATTTTAGATTTAAAAATAATTAGTTTTTTATTCATTATATATATAAAATCATGTTGATTTATAATCAACGACCTCATCTATCATTGTCCAACTCTACGCCAACGGAAGTTCATCATTCTGATCATGATACAATTGACATCTTTCTTAAACAGTATTACAATGAATCGACTGTCAAGAAGATGAAAAATAAATTCAATGTTGGTGATACTGTTTGAATTAATAGAACAAGTAATGTTTTTTAAAAGGGGAATTACTTGTGGTCCACAGCACTTTTTAAAGAGTCAAAAATCCTAGACACTAAACCCATAACTTATCGTTTGCGTGATAACAAATATGAAGAGATTCTCGGTGGCTTTTATGACTATGAACTACAAAAAGTTAAAAATAATAGTGAAATCTATCGAATTGAAAAGATATTAAAGACACGTACTCGCGGGGGTAAGAAACAGTTACTTGTTTGGTGGCTTGGATACAACTCTGATTTTGATTCTTGGATCGGTGTTGAATATATTGACAATGCCCAATGATTTCTATGTAACATTCATGTCCAACGTTTCCGATCCTCTCTACAATGACTTGAATACGATAAGTGATTTTTGTACAAAACTCTCCCCTGCCATCAAATATACCTGTGCATATGAGGTGGCTCTTGTTGACTGTATTCTCAAAAATACCTAGGACATCCTGAGAAAGGATCGTGTCTATGATATAAAAGTTATACCACTCGATTGGACTATGAATGGGTTGAACTCTGTCGACTCTGAATGGGTTGAAGCACTTAAATCTAGTGAATATCCCCATGCCAAATTGAAATAAATTGAATATGATAATATGGGGGATTTGTGTCGTACAATCAATAGAAAAATCTCATATCGTAGGAATAGTTAATTTCATTTTAATTATTCATTGGAACACTATAGGATTTACATTAGCACACCTCTTGACACTCAAATAATTATTCTCAATGATAATCTGAGACACGTTCTTGGCTTTAGACAGAATATGATCACTGTGAAAAACGCTGAAACCGTTTATGGGATGACTCAAGTTATTTTGATGATTATCGTCCGGGTTTTGCCTCAGACTCTTGCATATTTCTATCTGCATCCTTTGTGGAAACATCGAGAGTCGGTAATTCAAATGTCCCCCTCCTACGTGTTCTTGAACGAAAAACTACTCATGAACTTGTTCATCACTATAATATAAAGCATCTTCAGTATGTTCCTGTAAACACTTCGTATTTGGAACTCTGCCAGTTAACACTAAGAAGTGAATTGGGTGATCCTCTAGCAATAACAAAATGCTTAGCAGTGATTACATGTCATTTTCGACCCATTGTCAGCGACAGTACAATCACCTAAAATGAAAAATAGGAGAATTCCATTTGTCTGTCCCGATATCGATTGTTATGTTGGTGCTTTTAGTCCACGTCAAATAGGCAATGGATTGGACTACTACAAGGGGCGTACTACAATGTCTGGCTGTGGTCTTGGTAGCTGGTTTGCTAGGCTATTTCGTTCTGCACTACCCCTTGCCAGAAAATATCTTGTACCTGCTGCATCAAATTTTGCTGCCTCCACACTACAGGACTGGGGGTCGGGAAAGAATTTCAAGGTGAGTGTTAAGGAAAATATTAGATCTTCAGCAAGAGCCTTTGGTGAGCAACTAAAATCTCGACAAAATGGGGAGGGATTGCAAAGGATGCGTTCGCGTCATACACTCATCAGTCTCCACCCAGGCAGGAAGCAAAGGAAATCAACAAGGACTTTGAGGAATAAAACAAGGAAGACCAATAAGCAGAAGAAGAAGAAAAAGAAAAAGAATGTTAGATCAAAGAAGGATTTCTTCTCTTAAGATGACGTATCTCCCCCACATGGAATCATATCCATCAATTAGGTCCTCATTGAATCTATTCAATGCTGAAAATGTTGATGTCAGTGTCAAGTATGGCTACTATAAACAAGTTCACCCCCAACAAACCCTCTCAGACAATATACACTTTCAAATATTTTCTAATGAAGACTATTTCATTGGTTTGTCATCAACATTTATTGATTTAAATGTTGTGGTGAAGAAAATGTCAGATAATACAACTCCAAATGCCGGCGATGGTCTCTTCTATGAAAACTGTATTCTACACAACCTATTCAAACAAATTAATGCATTTATTAATGGGACATTGGTGAGCACTAGCAATAATCTATCAAACTATGCAAGCTACATACAATTTATGATGATGAAGCCAAAGGCGTACACGGAGTTGAGGGGAAAATCATTGGGCTATGAATATCGAACAGGTGTTCATACTGACGGTGATTTGACTACTGCAGTGACCCAGTAGTATCATCTAGTTGGAAAATTAAATCATGAGATATTCAATATATCCCAATGGCTACCCCCCAATGTCAAGATTGACATAAAGCTACAGATGGCCCCATTAATTTCATTTTGAGAAAAACACTTCCTGCAGCACCCTATTCAAATGTTATTATCACATCGGCAATTATCCACTTCCTAAAACAACAGGTTATGAGCTCTGTTGCATTGTCAGTGGAAAAGCTAAGAATCAATCGCAACAACATTAAACTTCTTGTCCCCCATACGATCACCAATCAACGTCACATTGCCACCGTCTCTCGTAGCTATAGCGATTCATCATTTAGCAATGGAGAAATCCCATCAAAATTGGCTTTGGACTTTGTGAAAAGTAGGAGTGCCTTTGGGTTCTGTACTGATTCACCCAACGATTTTAATTTTTTTGGTCTGACTAGCCTCATGTGCAAAGCGAATGGTACTTCAATGTACACTCTATTATTTGAAAAGAAATCCTATAAAACTCTCTACAAATGGACTATGCGATCCTTAGGTCATGACTCTCAACTATTTGAAAATGAATTAACCGATTCAATGTTTTCAAAAAATCATGGGGTTATTGTTTTGGACTTGTCAGGGACTCAGGATATGAGCATAGTACGAACAGGGAATGTGCGTTTAGAGTTTACATTTGCCAATGCTCTGAGAGTATCACGCTAATATCACTGAGTCAATTTGAAACCTATTGGGAAATCACGCCCGACGGCAGTGTTCTACTAGACCTAGCACCATGAACACAAACCAAATAATCAACGTATTTAGTGTGGATCCATACAATAGTACAAGTCCTATTGCATACCTTCGGACTTCATTGAAAAAATTCCAAGTGTTAACAATACCCTAATCATTGTTAATAGCAGTCCATCGACTTTGAAGACCGGTCATTGGCTATGCATCTTTCAAACAGCGAAGAATATTGAATTTTTGATCCTCTTGGATTATCGTATAAATTCTACGCTCCATACATCAGCAACTTTATTGAAAGCAGGGGTAAAACCATTATTCAAAATCAACGAAGAGTACAGGATTTAGCGACTAAGACATGTGGCTTTCATGCACTACTCTTTTTCATGTTCAGGGGTCGTGGCTACACCTACAAAAAGTTTCTCAACATCTACGTTGACTTACCTCGATTTAACGACCTTCTAGTGGAGAATATACTTACAAGTGTATTTAATATTGATTTTAGTGCCCTAATAATAAAATGTTCTAAAGATGTTTGTGAAATTGTTTATTAATAAAAATTTATATACATTATAAAACGACTTTTTTACTCTTTAGATTTCATCCACAAGTAGGTATTCGTCGACGACAACTAGTGCAGGTAGATTATCTGAATTCACAGTGTACTTATCCTGATTTAGTGTAAAGTTAGGGTCACATTTTCTATAGTATAGTGTGACTTCACTATTGTCATATCTCTTTGTTTAGTCAATGATACTATTCGCATTCATTCTATAGAATTCACATGTTTCAATTTGATTATTTGAAGAAATTTCACAAACAGTTTCCTCAAGTGTCGAATCACATTCCGTCACAGCCAAATAAAAATCAGTGTGCTTATAATCATAACACCCATTGTCTTCACAACGATGACGTAAAAACCATATTCTTTTGCTGTTCCAGCAGTTGAATCGTTGACCCGGCTCCTCCTCCCAGAACAATCTAAAACCACGACGATACTAATCTCGTAGCAATAAACTAAAATCACGGTTAGGATTCTTTCTAATCATACCGGGATATGTATTCTCCCACTGATTACATTTATCATAATAACAATTGGAGCATAGGTGGCCTCTAGGATGAGAGTCACACACCTCTTCAAGACAGGAATTACAACCTTTAATTGTTACAGCATATCCTCTATGCAATTTACACGGGTTGCATAATCTACACTTTTCATCATACTCGTCAATCACTATGCAATTCTCACATGATGATGACCAGCTGCCCAGTGTGTACATACATAAAGGATATGTGTGGAACATTTTGTCATGTGTTGACACTCTCACTGCCACAATGAAATTGAGCTAGCAACAACAACAAATTGACTGGGATAGAGAGAGAGAGGAGTAAATCATCCTTGAGCACCATCTTTTTCATGAAAAAAGTCCTAAATTTCTAAACTAATGTTTAAGAGCATATCCACAATATCATTTTGCCGTGTCATGATCAATATATCAATAAATTGTGTAAATGCAGTTGGACCATGACGTAAAAGCTTCATACAATAGTCTAATGATGGAGAATCAGTTTTCATTATATCCACAAGCATTCCCCGAGAAAATATCTTTCTTTGAATAGACAACTCTAGAAAACCATCATCTAGAACCAAACGTTTGTCCATAAGAACTAGATTCATCATGATTCGCTCTTTCTCGAATCTATTCATATTATAGAGTCCTAACTCTCTCACAGCCAATTTCAGACTAACCAGAATTTCTTTTTGTGCTCTAGAAAATGTACGCTATTCGACTATAGAAAGAAAAAAATACCATTGATTTAGAAATATTTTTATTGAACATCATTACAATAATAATATTCACTGATGCATTTTGTTCTCATCAATATATTTCGATAGGACATCTAATGCTGACCGAAGTTTATTTATATGGAGAATATTCACTTTTCCAGCAAAACATAGTTGCTCCTCCTGCTTAAACGTGCTTAATGATATCACGTATCTAGCATACATACTATCCCATTCAAGGCATAGTCTACAGCCAGCGGTTATTTCCACAGCTATATTGGGTACTCATATATCGTTGCTGCTGCTGCTGTCGGTTCCATCATTAATCTCCAATAATGTAAATGCACCTCTCATTTTTTTTCTCCACTAATATCCTCTCAAATAAACTATTCTCTCTCTGAATTCTATTTTCTTACTAATATAAACTACAATGAAAATTACTCCTTATATTTGAATCCAATTACTAATCAAGTTTGTGTATATAGACTAACCGCCACTCTCTCTCTGTTTGACCCCAAAAAAATGGGTGTTACCTCATAAAACCGGTCTGCTAAGACAAGTACCGTTTATAGTAATAGGTGACTGACCCTGGTAAGCCAATGTACCGGTTAAACTACACGCATATTCATGTGTAATTCAATGTGGATTTTAAAGTGTGTACACCCTTACTACTGTCATAGGCTCACCTCCAGTCAAAGAGAATGAAAATCCTCACTGAATATGCCTCAAAAAAGGTACAACATATCTACCTTGCGGCAAAAAAAGCCGGATATTGGGGCGGTGAAAAAGGGGGGGGGGGAGGTCATCCTTTTATAATTCCGGTTCAAA